>NC_142930.1:80065289-80227789 GCF_046866305.1 Octopus bimaculoides | reverse complement strand
TTTATTGCTTTATATATTTTACACTTTTTTTTTCTGTATTTTACCTTCCACTCAGTATTTTTCTTGTGCATGTGCGTATATAGACATGTATATGAAATTTTTGTGCGCATGTGTGTGCGTGTGTGTGGGTATGTATATATGTACATGCACATGTGTATGGTTGCATATGTACGTGGGAGTCCACGTGAGTGTAAGTGAGCATATGCATACATAGCATGTATGTTTTTAGACGTGCATTTGAATATAACTGTACGTGTATGGTTATGTGCATGTGTATGCGTGTGTGTGTGTATGTGCACACATGTGTGGATTTGTATGCGTGTACATGCATGGTTGCATATATATGTGCATCTATTTGACTATGTGTAGGTGCACATGTGTGTGTTTCATGCGAGTCTGAGTGAACATATGCATATAGGCACATGTACGTGGGTGTGCATGCACGCATGTGTATGTATGTATCAGGTCATCTCATAAGTTCTGTCTGAGTTTACCTTTTTTAAAATTGAATGGAATTTAATAATATTTTAGAATGTCTAATGGAATTAAAAATTAATTTTATGCATTTGTGTACATTTAAACTAATTAAATATTATTTTACAGAATAATAGAATTAAAATTTCTTTGATTAAAACCCTTTCTAACATGGAAGTATCTAAAGAGCATTTGAGGCACATAATGCATTATGATTACAAAAAAAAAATCTGCAGCCAAAGCGACTCGAAATATACACTCAGTTTATGGGAAAGAATGCTTGAATGAAAGAACTTGCGGAAGATGGTTTGCAAAATTCAGAAGTGGAGATTTCAGTCTTGAAGATGAAGATCGAACAGGACGTCCAGTTGAGTTTGATGATAAGCTCCTTGAGGCATTACTTGAAGAAAATCCTGCATTATCAGTTGAAGAATTGGCAATAAAGCTTTGTTCAAACCATACAACTGTTCATCGTCACCTTCAACAGCTTGGAAAGGTTCCTAAACTTGGAAAATGGGTGCCTCGTGAATTGTCCGAAAGCAACCGCAAATACAGAGTTGACAACTGCTCTTCTTTCCATTCATGCGAACTCATCTCACCCTTTTTAGATAGACTTGTGACTGGCGACAAAAAATGGATCTTCTATCAAAATGTTAAATGTCGTAAACAGTGGCTTGGTAAAAGGGAAAAAGCTCAACCACAACCGAGAAGGGAACTTCATGAGAAAAAGGTTCTCACTATTTGCTGGGATTGCAAAGGAGTAATTCACTTTGAATTGTTACCACCTAATGCAACAATCAATGCTCAAGTCGACTGACAGCAATTAGAGCGTTTGAACCAAGCTTTGAAGAAAAAAGACCCACTTTAGTGAATCGAAAAGGAGTGATGTTTCATCAGGACAATGCGCGACTCCATACTGCAAAGATCACATCTGCAACTCTCCCATGAAAAAGAAAGAGTAGAAGCCTGGGCTATAGACAACATAAAATCTAACTGCAGAGCCTTCTACAAGTTTGCCAAAGAAATAGCTTCAGTGCACTGCAGGGTAAGGCCACTCCTCAAAAAAGTTGGTTCACTCACAGGAAACCCAATGAGGATAAGTGAAATACTAAATGAGCAATTCAAAAGTGTTTTCCCTCCAGCCCCTAGGACACTTGCAAGTCAGTAATCCAGCTGACTTTTCTGCCACTGAAATATAGAAACAGAGGCAATGATGATTGGTTACATCAATATAAAAGAAGACATAATAAATGCTGTAGATGAAATGAACCTGAACTCAGCAATCCTTTTAAAATAATGGAAGCAAGTCCTAGCAAGACCACTGTAGTCCCTCTTCTAGAGCTTTCTTGTAACTGGCAAACTTCCAAGGAAGCTGAAGGAAGGTAAAATATGCCCTATTCATAAAGGAGGTAGCAGAACAGAGGCCAAAAACTACAGATCAATCTCTCTGATCTCACACATCAGCAAAGTCATGGAATGAATAGTCAGAAGAAAAATAATCACCTTCCTTGAGGAAAATAACTTGCTGATACCCAACATGGTTTCCAACCAGGAAGAAGCTGCCTGACTCAGCTCTTACAACACTATGACTGGGTGTTGAAACAGCCGCTCAACCTCTTAAATGTGGATGTGATATATCTCAATTTTGCAAAGGCTTTCAATACAGTTGATCATAGAATGATATGTCACAAACTGTGTGATCTCGGCATAGTCGGAAAATTGGAAGAATGGCTGCATGACTTTCTGAAGGATAGAAGTCATGTGGTAGTAGCCAATGGGGCCACCACCAATGACACACAAATAGTGAGTGGTGTTCCACAAGGCAATGTTTTGGGTCCATTGCTGTTCATAATGGCCCTCTCAGATATGCCCTCAGCCACACACAGAACCACAATCACAAGTTATGCAGATGATACAAAAGTCTCACAGGTAATACAGAACCCTGAAGACACTATGCACCTGCAATGTGAGCTGGATGAAATATACAAGTGGGCTGAAAAGAATAACATGCAGTTTAATGCTAAAAAGTTTCAAGCCTTGTGCTATCAGCATGCAAAACTGAATGCAATACCAATTAAATATACAAGACCTGGAGGGATTGCAATCCCAGAGACACAATCAGTGTGAGACCTGGGCATTTACATGAATAATGATGCAGCCTTCCATGTGCATGTTGCTAAGTTGGCAATGAAATGCAGGTGGCTCACAAGATGGATTCTTAGAGCTTTTAGAATGAGAGATCAGGAAACCATGATGGTCCTCTGGAGGACATTTGTCCAAAGCTGCTTTGCCTATTGCTCCCAACTATGGTCACCAACCAGTGTAAAATTAATTGCAGAACTTGAGGCAATCCAATGAAGCTACACAAAGATAGCCTCTAGGCAGCATATAAGCTACTGGAAAAGACTCAAGAGATTGAGACTCTATTCCCTAGAGCATAGGCAGGAAAGATATGCCACAATATACATCTGGAAGATCTTAGAGGGACTTGTCCCAAACTTTGGCATTGAGAGTTACACTAATGCCAGAACAGAGCACCAAGGCATAGTACCAAAGACTCCAACTTTGCCATCAAAATATAGAACAAGATATTGCAACATCCTGGGCTTTAAAGGCCCACAGTTCTTCAATATCCTCCTAAAAGACCTGAGAGACCTACATGGGGTGGATGTAAGTGTCTTCAAAACGAAACTAGACCACTTACTGTCAAGTGTGCCAGATAAACCAACTTCACAGCAGGAAGTGCAAATGAGGGCAGCAGCATCAAAGTCCCTCATACACCAAACACCAATTTCTAAAAACAATTAGTGAAGTAAAATTATGTAGCAACACAGACTGACAGTACCCCAGCATGGCCACAGCTCATGAGCTGAAACTAGACCAATTCAATTCAATTCATATAATATATATAAATATATATATAATCATAAATATATAGGGATTAGCAGTATCCTGCTTCTAAATATATATATATATATATGTGTGTATATATATATATATATATATATATATATATATATATATATATATATATATATATATGTGTGTATATATATATATATATATATATATATATATGTGTGTGTGTGTGTATATATATATATATGTGTGTGTGTGTGTATATATATATATATATATATAGGTTCAAAAAAAGACAGTGTTACTACGGATAGTGTTACTAGACGATCAGGAAAGGAAAGAGAGAGAGAGTATGACGTTTCGGGCGGAGCCCTTCGTCGGAAACAAGGAAAGTTCAAAGAAGGGAAAAACGGAGGTGTAAAAAGGTTGAATGTAGATTTGTCCTTTAATTTGGAGGTTTCCCAAAAAGATTTCTAATGTTAATTCTTCATATTTTGCTAGTAGTTTACAGGCATAAATTTGCAAAGATATGAAAATAATACTAGTATATGAAGTGTGGTGAATTTGTGGAAAGAAGTCCCATAAAATCATCCAATTTAGTTAAAAAAGAAGACAAGTTGTTAAAATATATAAAAGAATTTTAATTCATGCAGACCATCATTTCGTACAGAGATAAAAAAAAATGCAAATTCATGATTGAATTGATTTAGATTAAACTAATAGAATTAATTTAATTATCTATATCATTGTACTCTTCAGTGCAGGAAGTATGAACAAAAATTTACAATGAACTTTAGAAAGGATATAGCAGAAAGAATTTAGGAGATTCATATTTTTATCCTTGTGAGAAAGAGATGTGAGTCAAGTTAGTTATTAACTATAACTTTTGTTTATACTTCCTGCACTGAAGATTACAATGATATATATAATCAAATTAATTTAATTAATTTAATCTAATTCAGTTCAATCATGATTTTATATTATTATTATTATATCTCTGTACAAAACAATCATCTGCATGAATCAAAATTCTCTTATATAGTCTAACAACTTGTCTTCTCCATTTTTAACTAAATTAATGAGTTTTATGGGACTTCTTTCCATAAATTTACTACACATCATATATATATATATATATATATATATAATATACATACACACACACACACATGAACATACACATATATATAGGGAGAATTCACAAAAAACACAAAAGACGAAGACAGGTGGTGTAGACAATAAACAATTAATGCTTGGGAAGTGAAAAAGTCTTTAACGTTTCGAGCCTAAACTCTTCCACAGAAAGAAACAAAGGGAGAAAATAAAGAATGTGTAGTGGCTAGCGATCTGTCATGGGGAATGCCAGACAGGGGGGGGGGGTCACACAGGAGAGCTAGGAAGAAGAAAGGAGATAATATATATATATATATAGCAATAATAAATCTCTGAGCGAGATGTAAACAGTAGCAGCATGACATCGTGAAGTATATTTGACACTTAAATGTGGTTTACTCATATGGGATGATGCTACTCTAGCTTATAGCCCCAGGAAGACACTGCCAGAACTAGAGACAAAGTTTAGGGTGTAGAAGCAAGGTCTAGAATCAAAGGGCCTTAGGGTTAACCTAGCCAAAACCAAAATCTTAGTAAGTAGGAAGGCTGTCAAATCACAACCCACTTCAGGCTGACAGCCCTGCTCAATCTGTAGAAGAAGCATGGGTAGAAACTCCATACGATGCATCCGGTGTAAGATATGGACACATAAAAGGTACAGTAATATCAAGGTTAACTAGGAAAATAGTTTTTGTGTGTGGCAGATGCACTGGGGCAATAAACACTGAAGATGTATAGAAAACAGATTCCATCACATGTCAGAGGAAGAAACTAGAAGTAGTTAATAGCTTCTGCTACCTAGGCAACCAAGTCTGTAGTGGGAGTGGTTGCTCTGAGAGTGTAGCAACTAGAGTAAGAATAGCCTGGGTAAAGTTCAGGGAGCTCCTACCTCTGCTGGTAACTAAGGGCCTCTCACACACAGTGAAAGGTAAACAGTATGATGCATGTGTGCGAACTGCCATACTACACGGCAGTGAAACATGGGCCATGAATGCTAAGGACATGCATAGGCTTGAAAGAAATGAAGGAAGTATGATCCGCTAGATATGTAACATCAGTGTGCATACACAACAGAATGTAAGCGACCTGAGAGAAAAGTTGAGCATAAGAAGCATCAAATGTGATGTGCAAGAGAGGCGACTATGCTGGTATGGCCAAGTGTTACGTATGAATGAAGACAGCTGTGTGAGGAAGTGCCACTCCCTAACTGTTGAAGGAACCTGTGGCAGAGGTAGACCCAGTAAAACATGGGATGAGGTGGTGAAGCATGACCTTCGAACATAGCCTCACAAAGGCAATGACAGGAGACCGGGACCTTTGGAGATATACTGTGAGTGAGAAGACCCAGCAACTAAAGTGAGATCACAGCCACGCACGTCCAGCCCTGTTAAGAATACTCCTGATGCATCGGGTGATATGATATGCTTGAGAAGACTTGTTGAGTCAAGTAAAACCAGTATGGTGCCAATGGCATGTAAAAAGCACTGTCCGAATGTGGTCGATGCCAGGCCCACCTGACTGGCTCCTGTGCCAGTGGCACATAAAAAGCACCATCAAAACGTGTTCATTGCCAGGTCTGCCTTACTGCCAACCAATCATGATCGATGCCAGTACCCACTGACTGGCTCTTGGGCCAGTGGCACATAAAAAGCACCCACTACACTCTCGGAGTGGTTGACATTAGGAAGGGCGTCCAGCTGTAGAAACTCTGCCAGACCAAATTGGAGCCTGGTGCAGCTGATGGCTCTCCAGGCCTCAGTCAAACTGCCCAACTCATGCCAGCATGGAAAACAAATGTTAATCAATGAATATGATGATGAATATATATAATATATATTTGTGTGTGTGTGTACTATACATATAGCAAATGTTTTTTTATATATATATATATATATATATATATATTTATATATATTCTGTAAATAATAATATTCATAAGCTTATAAACATTATTATTATTTACAGAATTGTCACTGGTTACTATTTCTTTACATTTAATGCAGAAACGCACGTTTGTTTGTTTGAATATGTATGTGTGTGTGTATGTATGTATGTATGTATGTATGTATGTATGTATCAAGAGCAGAGCTCATTAGCCACCAACGGAGCCGTAAATGCAAAATGTTCCTAAAGGTCGACAATGGTCTTCCTCGGTCACGAGTGGACGGCCATCATGTATGTATGTAGGTATGTGTGTGTGTGTGTGTATGTATGTACGTATGTATGTATGTATGTATGTATGTGTGTGTGTTTGTGCATGTATGTATGTATTATAAATTTATTGTATGATTCATTTGAATTCAAGTGTTTTAACATTCAGGACACCAGGTAAAAGTCAAGTTCAGCACATACGTGTATATGCTACACACATGCATATATAAAAATATCCATATATATCCTTACATGTACACATATATACACACATACATATAAATATACACCCATGCACACACTCACGTAGGGTCAGAATTCAATGCAAGTTCCAGATATAAAGTGAAAGTTCCAGGTATAGTGTTTGCATGAAATAAACACACAGATGGGTTTAAAGTTTCACTGCAGCTGTTCTTGACACATTTTTTATTGATGAATTGTTCAATTGCATCGTGGAAAAACCGTTTTCTTTAGGTGATTAAAAATTTGGTTTGGAGAAAAAAATACAAGATATGGGTATGGGTTGACCCTCTCAGTTAGGCATTACTGAAGAGAGTGAAAACATATGAAAGGTAAGCTAGATTTAACTGGCTACGATGTCAGAGGTCAATGGGTCATAAAACAATCATTGGATAATGCAACAACTAATTTATTTCTTTAAACATGACTAGATAGATAACTAGAGATAAATAGATGAGAGGAAGACAGAGTAAAACAAATAGAGAGGAGAGGATGGAATAAGGGTTAACAGTGTAGTATTGTCAAAGCAGACATTCTGGATACTACACCATCAACCCTTATTCCATCCACTCTTCCCTCTCCTCCCAATTTTTTCTCTCTGCCTTCCTCTCATTTATCATATCCAGTTAAATCTAGCTAACCCTCAGTGTGTATTCAGTCTTCAGTGAAGCCTGAAAGGGTCTATCTACATCTTGTGGTATTTTTGTCTCCAAACCAAATTTTTAATCACTGGCAGTAAATGATTTTTTCATGACTTAATTGAGCTTTTCATCAATAAAAAAAGGCATCTGAAACAGTTTTGGTGAACCTTTAACCCGTTTGTATTCTTATTTTATATTATATGTATATATATATATATCCTTTACTTGTTTCAGTCATATGACTGCAGCCATGCTGGAGTGTTTTAGCCAAACAAATCAACCCCAGGACTAACTTTATATTTTTTTAAGCCTAGTACTGATTATGGGGATGTAAACACACCAACACTGGTTGTCAAGCAATGATGGGGGACAAACACAGACACAAAGACACACACAGATACAGATATATACATATATATACATACATATGTATATATATATATATATATATATATATATATATATATATATATATATATATACACACACACACACACACACATGTACAATGGGCTTCTTTCAGTTTCTGTCTACCAAATCCGCTCACATCACTTTGGTCAACCCAAAGCTATAGTAGAAGACACTTGCCCAAGGTGTCACTCAGTAAGACAGAACCCAGAACCATACATTTATTTTTTTCAATTCATTTGCAAACAACTTGCAAATGCAAGGGCTCCACATACCAGATGTTAGCAAGCTTATGGGATCATCAGAAGAGAATATGCACCATTTTGGGGCCTTCCTCTCAACAGTATTATTGCACACTTGGCCCCTCACTAAGATGAGGCCCCACTTGCTAGATCAACTGGTTGCTAGGTTTCACTCAATATTCTTCTAGCTACTGATCATCGTGTCTTTTTAACCAAATCCAGTGGCTTGCCTTCTCCACTGTAGTTTGGATATTACTCATGATGGTATTAGCTTTACGATGAGTTAGATGTAGCAACAACAACAATAAATATTATATACTTTTTCATTTACTTGTTTCAGTCAATAGACTGCAGCCATGCTGGGCATTGCCTTCTAGAGTTTTTAGTCGACTGAGTTGACCTCAGTACTTTTTTAAGCCTAGTACTTATTCTATCAGTCTCTTTTGCCAAACTGCAGACCAGCTGCTGGATGCCATTATATATATTTATTTGATTATATATATACATGTGGGTGTGTGTGTGTATAACATTAACTATTCACAGTTACAGAAGAATTACTAATGGTTTCATTCTTTAAGGTACATTAAATTGGCAGATTTATATAACATGCCATGAACAAGGGTCAGCTGAAGAGTTCATAGACTGACTAAGATACTCTCATGGAATATGACTAAATGAAGTTTATTTTACAACAGCGCCCCCTTGCAGTTCACATATTTCATCATTTGAAGTGTTGGAGTGCTTGAATCTCATTGATGAAGAAGCTTCCATCCTGTTGCTCACAAAAGTCATCAACAACAGATACTGATTCCCAGTCAAAAGTTTTTTCATATTGGGGAGCAGATGATAGTCAAATGGGGCCAAATCAGGAGAATAGGAAGGCTGATCAACCAGTTCAAAGCCACAGTCATGCACAGCAGTTATTGAAACCAAGGACCTGTGTGCTGGAGCACTGTCATAATAAAACAAGACCCCTTTCGTCAGTTTTCTTGGATATTTGGTCCTGACAGCCTTTCATAACAGCTTCAGCAAATTAGCATAGTACTATCCATTGATGGTGTGGCCCTTTTGAAGATAGTCAATAAACACAATGCTTTTTGCATCCCAAAAAACTGAGGCCATAACCTTCCCTGCAGATGAAACAACCTTGACCTTCTTTGGAGCAGGTAAGGAGGGGCTTTTCTACTGCATGGATAGTCTCTGTCTCTGCTCAAAGTGATGATTTAGAAAACGTTCAAGGAAGCAAGCACCATCAAATTTTCCCATGATGTGATCAGCCTGGTACACTTTTGATCAGTGGTCAGATGTGTTATTCACTGAGCAGAATCCTTCACTATGCCAAGTTCATTGTGAAGAATATTCTCAACTCTCTTACAGGATATGCTAATAACATTGGTGAACACAATCAGTGTTTTCCTCAGTGGTGGCAGTTGTAGGATGTCCAGGGTCATCTTCAAGACTCTCCCCTCCTAAATTCAGCTGCTCACTTTTGCCTTGATGATACAGCTGGAGTGTCATCCCCTAATGTAGCAGCCATGTCAGCATAAATTTCATTAGGGTCTAAACCCTTTTTCTGCAGGTACTTGATAGCACCACTATGCCAAATTTTATTCATTCTCAAGAGTAGTCACTACTAGTTACTTCTGAAGTCTTTGAACAGTCAGGTGTCAATTTACCTAGAAAGAAACAATGCAGTTATTAATACAAAAAGGTGAAATTAATGCATACAAGATTTCACAGTTGTAGCGTCACTCCTTCATAGTCTGTCTACAAACTTTTTGGCCCACTCTCCTATCTCCAAACAATCTCTTAAGCTCAGTTCATAATGTTAGATGTACTTAAGAACCATGATGCAGGTCTATGGGAAAACATTAAAAAAACTAAGAAAAAAGGAGAAGAAAAAAACACAAAGAAAGCTGATGCAAAAGGTGAAAGAAGAAGAAAAAAAAATTAAGAAAGCCAAGATCATCATCACAAATGCATGCCACAAACAATCAAGAGGAGAATCGTGGAGAAATCTATGCCATATATAAATGGATAAAAGAGATACAAATTATGTGTAACTGAAAGATCACACATCCTTTTTAGATCCAAGAATTTAACCACACAATTCCAGAACTGAAAGTTTGAACAGATTTCTTTTGTCAAACTGCAGGACACTACCCACTCTGGATTCAGTTGCTATCTCCCAGGCTTTGGCCTCCTTTCTGTTATATTATTCAACACCAGCTATATGAATTATGCTTTCTAAATCAAAGAGGATGAAGATCTTGGTTTTCTTTCTTTTCTTTTTTTCATTCCACTTTTTGCATCAACCTTCTTTGTGCTTCTTTCTTCTTGTTTTTCTCATAGACCAGCATCCAGGTTAAGTACAAATAACATTATGAACTGAGCCTGGAAGATAGCTTAAAGATACATGGAATGTTATATAAATCTGCCAATTTGATATATCTTATAGCATGAAAGTATCAGTAGCTCTTTTGTAATCTCTGTAAAAATGAGAATGTGTGTCTGTGAGTGTGAATCCCTAAAACTCGAGAACTACACAACCAATTTCATTCAAATTTTACACATGCCTTACTTAGGGTCCCGGTTGTGTTTTAGTCAAAAAGAATTTTTAACTTCTTGCATAGTTCAAGCCCACAGCAACATCATATCTCCTCCACTATTTAAGTATTACATGTCAAAAGGGAAACAAAAACACTCATGTCAAATACTTTCACTTTAAAAATGAAACTATACCACTGTTTCACTATCAAAACTGAAACAATCACATTTCGATACTGTAATGACAGATACTTTCACTTTAATGGTTTCATTTTCATACTGAATCTACTGCAGTGAAACTATACTCTCACATATATACAGGCATACATATATATATACATACATACATGCATATATATATATCTGCACAAACGTATCCATATACATGTATATATATATATTTTAAAACTATATATTTTGTATATATATATATATATATATATATATATATATATATATATATATATATATATATATATATAGATGTATATATATATATATATATATATAGATGTATATATATATATATATATATAGAGAGAGAGAGAGAGAGAGAGAGAGAAATGCATATGTACACGTATATGTATAGATATATATATAGATCTATATGCATACATGTAAATGTATACATATGTGTAGATGTATATATATAGATGTACATGTAATATGTACACACATATACATGCATACAGATATCTATACATATATACACCCATACACACTTACAGCTGATATATATAGGCTGGGCAATGTGCTAGAATAAGAATAGGCAGGGCAAAGTTCAGAAAGCTTCTACCTTTGTTGGTAACAATGAGCCTCTCCCTCAAAGTGAAAGGCAGATTGTATGATGCCTGTGTACAAACAGCTATGCTACATGGCAGTGAAACATAGGCTGTGATTACAGAGGACTTGTGAAGGCTTGAAAGAAATGAAGCTAGTATGCTTTGCTGGATGTGCAATGTCAGTGTGCATGTATAACAGTGTGTAATTGTCTTGAGAGAAAAATTGGGCATAAGAAGCTTCAGATATGTATGCAAGAGAGATGATTGCATTGGTATGGTAATGTGATGCATATGGATGAGGACAATTGTGTAAAGAAGTGTCGATCTTTAACTGCGGAGGGAACCTGTGGAAGAGGTAGGCCCAGGAAGACATAAGACATGGCGGTGAAGCATGATCTTTGAATGTTAGGTCTCACAGAGGTGATAAGTGATCAAGATATTTGGCAATGTGCTGTGCTTGAGAAGACTCAAGCCAAGTGAAATCGTAGTCATAGCCAGTGACACATAAAAGGCACCTGTACTGATGACACATACAAAGTACCTGTGCCAGTGACATGTAAAAGGCACTCACTACTTTCTTGGAGTGGATAGTGTTAGGAAGGGCCTCCATCTGTAGAAACCATGCCAAACCAACTAACCTACACTAGCATTTAAAGTGGATGCTTAATGAAAATGATGATGATGATATATATGTATTCTATTTATGTGTGTGTCTTTGTTTGACCCACCTACCATAACTTGACAACTGGTTTGGTTTGTTTATATCTCTATCAATTAGCAGTTCAACAATAGATGAGCTGGATTTATTTGACTAAAACGTTTCAAGACGGTGTCCCAGCATGGGTGCAGTCCATTAACAAGGAAATCTTTAAAACTAATATATATATATATATATATATATATATATATATATATATACATAGGATATATACATACATATACATATGTATATACATACATATATATACATGTATGTATATACATGTATATGTGTGTATATATATATATATATATATATATATATATATATATATATATACCCACACACATACATACATTTGTACACATACATACACACGCAGATAGATAGATAGATAGATAGATGATGGCTGCAAGTAAGGCTGAGTGGCTCCGCAATCTTGAGGTCGTGAGTTCGAGCCCACTGTGCCATATTTCGGACAAAGGTTTTGGGCCGACCCAAACATTGTAATTTAAAACGGATAGAGGAAACTGTGGAAGCATGTCAGTTAGATTATACCTGTATTTCAGAGGATTACGCGAACGAACAAATGTCAGTGGAACACTCGGCCAGTTTCGCAACAATAAAGACCGAACAACTAAAGATATCGAAACCGACGGAGATATTTCCCCAAAGACATCATGCCTACTCGCAAATAATCGATCTGTGTGTTGCCGCGCACACAATCATACTTATTTACAAAGAAGGGAAAGTATAATTCGGAGTGAGTGTGTGGGAAGTTATCTGTGTTTGTACGACTATTGAGAATTGAAAAGAAGAATTAAAAATTTGGCTCACTGTCACGCGTATTTGGAAAATAATGTAGCTTAACTATATTCGGACACAACAGACAGTTTATTCGTTTTGTGTCTGTAAACATGTTTCATATGTACCTCATGTATATAAGACTTAATCATTGCGATATAAACAACAACAATAATAATAAACAAACAGCACACATTACGACCATGCAGCATCGCTATTCGCTAAAACAAGTGTCAGCTGTTGATGCATATTAGGTGAGTGGAGGCACTAACAGTGTCTACCTGAGTAGTGTAGAGGTCAATATTCTGTTGAAGACTGTCCACATCCATGATCAAAGATAAAATCCAACGAACCCGGACTGAAATCACCCGGGGTTTCTTTGCACCGTAAGAGTTAAATACTTTAATTATAGCCACACTTTCGTAAAAAGTGCGAAAATTTTAGGTAATTAATATTTTCATTTTTTATGTAGTTTGGTATTTTGGAATGTATTCCAAATTAAAAGGTTATTCGTTGTTGCTTGCTATTACATCTTATATACACATTGCTTGTGCTCAAACCTGACAAAATTCAAGTTGCAGATATCAAAAGTTTGTAAACTTTATAACTTTTCTTGTTATATTTCGGGACGGTCTTTTTTTTTTTTTTTAGTTAAATAAACACAGGCACCTTATATTCGTTCTTCACTTGTTTATTACTGTTCTTATTCTACCTCATGTCCATTGTCCAGAAATCTTTCGTCACACACCTGTGACTTCTACAGCAACACTTTCTGTTCTCGTGTGTGCTCCTGCTCCGCTTAATCTATTCTGCTTTTCTATGACGTGTATCCTTATATGCGTTTGCGTCTGTATTTGTGTGTGTGTGGTTGTTGTAGAACTTATCCCTTTAATAGGTCCCCATGTACGGAGAACAATTGTATAATACGTAGGATGAACCCACAGGTTAACTGTAAGGTTAGGAATGTAGTATATAGCTTACACTGTACTGAGGGACTGTGCAGAGACATGACAACTACTTACAATGGAGAGACAGCATAGGAGAATGTATAGATGAACACTGGTGGGAGCTTAAAGGAAAGAAAGGCTGATCAATGCTCTACCAACATACTCAAGCAGAACATAGAGGCTCAATCAATAGCATAAAGGTCAAGGTATTATCAACACACATTTGTATTTTGAATGAACTTATAGAAAAGTGGTTATACACCATTAGGTGTACACCTGCTTTCCTATATTAAATTCGGAATAAACACAACGAAACGCGACTCTGAACTATCAACACAACAATATTTATTTATGGAGGAAAATAGGCATGGTTGCTGAGACGTTGGAATGTTGATGTGAGCTGTCCCCAGAGTTGGAATGATGGAGAGACAGCTTGACCCGTCCATGCTCATGGCCGGCCGACCGAGAAAGAGACTGAATTGAGTGGGAACATTTAGATGTTGAATTCCACGCATGCGCATGAGACTCTTCCCATGTTCCTTCCGGAACTATTCCCTGCGCATGCGTGGATGAAAACGCAGTAATGGCGACTGTATTTTGGCGCCAAATGACGTCACTACAATGGCTCCCCCTTGAGTGTGGAAGCACAAAAATAGAAATTTTGGAGGGACGTCTGAGGCAAGATGGCCACTGAAACCAACCACAAGATGTGGCACAAACACACACAAAGAAAAATCAAAGAAATGAATGTTAATACGCAGGAAGTTGTGGTCAGTGAGCAGAGCTGTAGTTGAGCGTCGGATGCTAGTTGGGACCTGTTACCTGGTACTGAACATTTTAACTGGTCTGTTGATCGTGAGTGTGAATGCGACATATAAAGACATAATAAAAGACAGGCCGTTGTATAAAGAAAAGAGTGTGTGTGAGTGATACATGTATGTGTATGTGAAATATTACAGCAGATAGAAAGAGTCAGTAACACGTGAGCATTTATACCAGTTTGTTGAGTACACAATTGGAAGAGTCTGTATGTGAAAGAAGTTGTGATGTTGGGGCTTCCATGCCGGGCCGGATTCTTGTTATACAGATGTTCGTCGCTGGCTGAATTCTCTTGTCTATTATTAATCGTGGTGAATATGAAACACCTAACAGAATCGAAGAGAGAGAGACGTGCCGCGGTGGTTTGGATTGGTGTACATAGAAAGTCGTGTTGGCACTGGTGGCGAGGACGATGCTTAGTAGTAGTCGTAGACTTGTGTTGCTGTTGGCGACGACGGTGTGTAGTCGTAGCTGGAGATGCTGTTGATGGAGTCGCTGGAATTGCTGCTGCTGCT
This sequence comes from Octopus bimaculoides, assembly GCF_046866305.1. Lineage (NCBI taxonomy): Eukaryota > Metazoa > Mollusca > Cephalopoda > Octopoda > Octopodidae > Octopus > Octopus bimaculoides. Next base: position 80,212,547 of record NC_142930.1, on the reverse strand, counting down.
GTATGTGTGGTGGTAATGATGTTGACAGTGGTGTTTGAAAAGGTACGCTTTTTCAGACGGTCGACAGACACAATCTCTGTATGACCATTAGCGTCAACCTTGAAGAAATTCAACCCAAGACTACGGGTTGCGATGGCGACGGCGATGGTAGGCTTGGCTGGAGATGCTGTTATGAATTCGGAGCTGCGAGCGAAAATGAACAAAAGATCCCGTACAAATGAAAATAAGCCAGTAACTCTTCCATTCTCCGGCCGTGAGAAACGGAGAGGTGTGAAATATGCTGAACTGGGAATAAGTAAGCATCAATAAATGTTATGCACTCACTGAAATGTAACTGTGCATTTTTACTGCTATTTTCAGCAAGTAGAGGACGCTGTGTAAGAATGAATTTGACGTCTCGTGAAAACATGTAGGAAATTGCTCAAAAAGTTGTTAGAATGAAATAACCGTGAAGTTTTTTGTGTAAAAAACCACAAAGGTCTTAGCAATGAAGAAGTTTTTGTTTATAGGCTCTAGAAGTCATTTGATAAAAGGAAAAACTTTAACGTAGAAAAAATTTTCTTAGCTTTTCACTTGTGTTTGATGAGAATGTAGAGGCAATCCTGATGTTGAACGTCGCAAAGCATACGAATTCAATGGCTGTTGAAACGGGGTCTGTAGATCTTTTTAGATCGGGGTACCAATTGTAGTATTGATTTGTAGCTCAGATATTCGGCTGCAGTTGTTCTTTATTCGGGTCACCAGTTATAGGAAAGTGCCGTAGTTACTTATGTCAGCGGCGGCAGTGTAGTATTATCAGTTGGTAGATCAGAATCTTCAGCTGCGTTTGTTCTTACTCGGGGTCGCGTGTTTGAATCACGTCGGGGTCACCACTTTTAGGAGAGTGGTTATCCGAATCACGCCGGGGTCACCACTTTTAGGAAAGTAATGTGAACTTTTCACGTTGGGCTGCGTGTTTCAATCACGTCGGGGTCACCACTTTTAGGAAAGTGGTTATCCGAATTACGTCGGGGTCACCACTTTTAGGAAAGTAATGTGAACTTTTCACGTTGGGATGCATGTTTGAATCACGTCGGGGTCACCAATTATAGAAAAGTGGTTATACACCATTAGGTGTACACCTGCTTTCCTATATTAAATTCGGAATAAACACAACGAAACGCGACTCTGAACTATCAACACAATATTTATTTATGGAGGAAAATAGGCATGGTTGCTGAGACGTTGGAATGTTGATGTGAGCTGTCCCCAGAGTTGGAATGATGGAGAGACAGCTTGACCCGTCCATACTCATGGCCGGCCGACCGAGAAAGAGAATGAATTGAGCGGGAACGTTTAGATGTTGAATTCCATGCATGCGCATGAGACTCTTCCAGTGTTCCTTCCGGAACTATTCCCTGCGCATGCGTGGATGAAAACGCAGTAATGGCAACTGTATTTTGGTGCCAAATGACGTCACTACAAACTTTTTTCAGAAAATATTTTTTGTGCCGTTTGTTGTCTTATCTTCTTTGGCTGTCCTCAATGTCAAGAAGGCAGTGTTTTGAAAACAACCACACTAAGATTTTTCTTAGTTTCCAAATATTTTCTTTATCCACCTTGTTGAGTGTACATCCAATATAATAATATCATGAGAGTGATACAGGGCATTATGAATTGCTGCATATAATGAATAATAGTTGATTGACAATGCAAGGTGTGAAAGATGAGAGTACTGTACAGAAAAAAACCACCAGCTCATAAAATCACAAAGTATCTCTCCCTAAGTTGAATATTGCTTTTAAAAATTGTTAGCCCAGAAGGTTGTAGAATCTGTTTGATGGGAAAACCTGTGCACTTCCTTTGATTGATTAAACACTATTCACATAGGTATTAATATATTTTATGGCAGCTCTGTGGGGATGAGGTGAACCAAAAGAAAAGGGCAGTGACATCGACAGCCGAGGTCCCCACCGGAAGAGGGAAGATTGAAGTGAAGGAAGACCAGCATGGTCCTCTTTGACTTTGAGGCAGTCATGGTGACTGGATATGCGTGAGTGCAAGGGCAGGAGAGAGCTTTGGCAGTAGCTACTAGTGATAAGCAAGACAGTTAGGGCACATCTTGGATTTAACACAGCTGGACAGTCGACACTGAAAGGTAGGTGGACTATTTATTCCTCACATTACAGTTCCCTCACACTACACTTGTATATGCATAAATTTTTCCATTGCTGTTGCAAAAATAAGGATTGGCAGCGATGCCATCAGACCTTTCTGTGGTAAAAGAGACATGGTTGTCTGGATCTGGAAAATCAAGGTGGTGGCCAGGCTGCAAGGCATGGATGATATGGCGGGTCTCGTGGCTTTGTATCTAGAAGGAAACACATTGGTGCTGTACATCGAGATGGATGAGACAGACCAACTAGATGTGACAAAGATCAAGCTGCACCTAAAAGAAGCCTTTACAGAAGGATCATATGCTGCATTTGCCAAGCTGTGAAGAGTCAGATGAACAGGGGAACAGGTAGATGTGTACACAGTGGAGGTTCAGAGACTGGCCATGCTGTCTGGTTTTACCGGAGAGGGGCTAGAAAAGGCAGCACAATTGGCTTTTGTAAATGGCTTCCCTGATGACATATTGGTGCTACTGCAACAACTACCAGGCAGAGAAAAAATAGCAATGAGTGAGCTCATTGCTCAAGCCTGCATGTTGACATAAAACACCGGGAGGAATGCAGTAACGATGGCAGCCGTGGAAGCCCGTGATGTTACGTGACGATCAGTAAAGAATGAGGAGAAAAACCACCGGAGCCAATGCTTAGAGGAGCTGCACTGGGGCTCAAGCCTCAAAGAGACAAAACAGATCTGTTGGTGTTCTGGAGAGGGAATGAGATCCTGGAACTGGTACCAGTGTCAGCAGATGAGAACTATTTTAGAAGTGTGGGAGACTAGTGGGTCACTTTCCAATTGCAGTGTGGCTTCAAACAGCATGCAGCTGCATCAAGAGATAAGTAGATAGGGCAAGCTGGGGATAAAGTGAGAGAAGACGGTGACAATGATGCAGGAGATCCTAGGGTAGAGCAGAAGACCCAGTAAGAGGAAGCCAATATGTGCCAAGATTGGAGAAAGGGACCATATGGTGTGATGCTAGCAGCATAGCAATAGGGCTTGTCCTGGAAATTGGAGGTGTCAAAGTGGAGGATGCAGCCTGACTCCAAAAAACAAATGATTACAACCACATTGATGTGGCTGAGTTGGATGTAGTGTTGAAGTAGGCGAATCTGGCCCTGAGATGGGGGCTGCACTCCATCAAAATCTGAACTGATTCAGCTACTGTGCTTGGATGAGTAGGATCAGTGATCACCAATGAAAAGAGGATTCAAACCAAAGGGGATGCAGAGATGTTAGTAAAGCGCTACCTAGGGGTTCTGGGAGAGCTAGCTGCCAAATTTGGTTTGAAACTGAGCATGATCTTTGTGTCCTAAGAGAGGAATAAGGCAGACGTTCTAATCAGGATGAAAAAGGCCTGGTTAACAGTGCTGGAAGATTCGGAGTGGGGGATAGCTGCAGTGTGTCAGCTGAGGGACTTGGAACTAAGGAGATTGAATGCCATGCAGCATATGGGCATGGATAGAACCCTGTATCTTGCCAGGAGGGTTGACTCTGATGACACTAGGCAGAGCATTCAAAAGGTGGTCAGGAGCTGTGATAGGTGTCAATCCATTGATCCTGCTCTGGGTGTACATGAGCCAGGAAACATCTCAGTAGAGCACAACTGGAGATGACTGGCAGTAGATGTGACACAATAGCAGCCGGGGACATATCTCTCAAGGGTCAACTGCAAACCAAGTTGGATGGCCATATGGGGGTGGGGGAATGAAGATGGGTACTGCAGATGAGGTTGCATGTATCCTGAATGAAATATTTCTGAACCAGGCCCTATGAATGAATTGCTGATGGACAACGGCACTGCATTTCATTTGGAGATGCTGAAGGAGATACTTGATAAGTGGAACATGCACCACTTCTTCAAAATAGCATAAAAACTGAGTGGAAATGAGAACGTGGAAAGACACCACTGCACAATCAAAACCATGGCAGAGAGAGGATGCATCTCACCACTGGAAGTGGTATTTTGGTACAATATATCAGCCCGATCGGGACAGGCCAAGGAGTTCATGCCACACAGAGTGATGTTCAGGTATGAATGGCAACACCCATGTATATCACGACATGCAGGTAGGAGAGGAAGTCTGGGCCAAGCCCCCCCCAAAGGCATACTTCACATCACAGAGGGACAGTGACAGCTGGAGCACCACCTTTAGTCGAGCAAATCGACCCCAGGACTTATTCTTTGGAAGCCTAGTACTTATTCTATCGGTCTCTTTTGCTGAACCGCTAAGTTACGGGGGCGTAAACACACCACCATCGGTTGTCAAGCGATGTTGGGGGGGGACAAACATATACACACACATACATATATATATATACATATATACGACAGGCTTCCTTTCAGTTTCCGTCTACCAAATCCACTCACAAGGCTTTGGTCGGCCCGAGGCTATAGTAGAAGACACTTGCCCAAGATGTCACGCAGTGAGAATGAACGCGGAACCATGTGGTTGGTAAGCAAGCTACTTACCACACAGCCACTGTGAAACTTAATCTAATTTTAATTTTTAATAAATTGAATTTAATTGAGTTTTTACCTGTAAATTTGGATTTTTATCCCTATTATTATTATTATTATTATTATATATATATATATATATATATATATATATATATATATATATATATATATATATATATATATATATATATATATAGCGTTATATATATATATATATAGCGTTAGGAAGGGCATCCAGCCGTATAAACCAAGACAAACCAGACTGGCGCCTGGTACAGCTCTTCAACTTATTAAATCCAGTCAAACTGTCTAACCCATGCCAGCATGGAAAACGGGCTCTAAATGATGATGGTAGTGGTGGTGGCGGCGGTGGTGTGTGTGTGTGTGCGTTGCGCGCGAGTGTATAAACATGTATAGGTGTATAAATGCATATGGATTATACACACACAAACACACACGATAGACATAATATACATTATACACATAATATAAGTAAAGAAAAGAGAGGTGGGACAAATTTTATGTATTCGCAGTTATTGTTCTTGTGTGCGCACGCCAGTATTAACTTAACTGGTTAAAGATCAAGTGTAAGTGGGCGGCACTTTTTGAAAACGTACTGCCCATTGCCACCCCTTATTGACTTCGTGAACACAGATTGCGAATTCATTTTCTTAGCTTAATTTATTTAATAGCTTTCTTGTGTACGTGTCAAGCCAGCTCTCAGTTTGTTATACGTCGGCTGGCTATGGAACCAACAAAAGACTCCACTTGTCCTCCTGTTACAAGTTTTTCCGAAATTCCAAACGACAAAAGGAAAAGGTAAGTTTACTGTCTTTAAAATATTTGTCTCTGTTTTCCTGTTGTTATTAAAATGTACTAACCATAAAATATTTATTTGATAAATTCTTTTTAATTTATTCACTTATTCCTTTCCCCATTTTTAAGGTAGTAGCGATTAGTTCAAGAGAGATTTCGCTTCTAGTTCCAGCAGTTTGAGCGATCGCACACAGGATAAACGGTTAATAGCCATTAACTGATGGACAGAAGAAGCGGCACATAGACAATGAAACTTTTTCGATAAGTTGGAACACAGCGTATCATCAATGTGAAGAATTTCTGTGATTGTACAGTTCGGGCGCATTCTAGAAATTACACTACGCTCCTATAGAAATTCGCAGATTAATATTATTTATTATGAACATGAAATTTGAAGCATGACTACAAAATTTAAAGAATCTACGTTAACCCAACTACAGTAAAATTAAAGGTATACAATCGAAAGCCCTCTCGCACTGAGGCACAAATGAAGTTCAAAGTTGTTATGTAAACAATTCAGATATGGATCTTCACCGGCTAATTTTGTATACATTAGGGGTCATTATGCAGGCGTTCACTTTGCTAGAAATAGCAAGCTATTATATGTGTCAACAGATACCAGCCAGTATCGATTTGTGGTAGGCATTGTTAATATTGTGTGAATATAACATATTCTTTTCTTTTTTGTGAGGTTCGAATACAGCTTGCCGGAAGTATAGGGTAACTACGTCATGTGATTGAAAGAACGATTAGCTCGTACGGGAAGTTGATGGCAGTGCTATTAGATGTAGAAGTAGCAGTGAAGTGGAGTTGGTGGTATAGGAACGAGAGGATCTAATCTTTTTTTTATTCGCAAAATACGCATTTTTTAAAAGACAGTAAAAAATCTGAAAATCGGCTATAACAATATAGTTTTCGGCACTGTCATGGTATTAGCTGTCAGAAGTGGTCGATCCTATTATTTTTAAACTTCAAACTTCATTTGTTTTCTATTTTGATAAATTCTCTCTGTTGAAAATTATATTTTTATATTTTAAATAATTTGCAATTTCAGAAAATATATTTTTATATTAAATTTGCGTTTTCTACTTTGATAAATTCTACGGACACAAACAAAGGTGAACGAGTGATAGATAGATAGATAGATAGAGAAAGAGAGATAGTGAGATAGACAGACAGATAGATAGCTCCGGCTAGTCAGTGGCCAAAGAATCAACTCAAACCAGCAGTAACGTTCCTTGTCAGTTCTACTTTCAATTCTGACAGCTAATACCATGACAGTGCCTAGTTTTCCAGTCTTATTGCTGTGAATAAAAAAAAATTGGACGAAAATGTTACAGAAGTTTAAAAATCGAAAACAACTGTATTCTTAGCCAATTTTCTGCATTTAGCAGAGCGGTGTCAACTTTAAGGTTGTTCCCTGTGAAACTTATAGTTGACTCGTTCATTATAGGTTTTTAAATAAACAGAAATACCTAATCAACATGTATCATCTTACTGTTTCTTTTGTTTCTTCATTGCTTTTATGTTTTTATTATTTTTAAAAATTTGTTATATTAATATACTTGTCTGCATATGTTTACTTTATGCGTATTTCAGTATTATGTATACCTGTCATGTATTTGTGTACATCATTAATATATAAGTGCGTGTGTGAAAAGGGGGCGTCTGTCCCCAAAACTCCAAAGTTGAGTAACGTTTTCATGCTTGGATTTGTAAACTACGATAAGAATAACACTGGTCGACAAAGAATTTGTCCCAAGAAAAACAATACCTGTATCCTATATGTTTTTGCATGCAGAATTCAAAAATAATGTCAAATTATCTGTATCACCCACAGTTTCTTTGTTCCATGCGATATCCCTCTCAGTTCCTGTTATGTGGGTTAAATTTCAGTTAAGCTGTTGAAATGTGTAGCTAACGGTTTAAGAAATACACCTAATTTAAATGTTTATGAATAGAATTAACCTAGTGAAGTTTTAAATCCAGCTCCTGAAGCTTGGCAGTACTGAGTTGATGAAAAGTGGAATGTGAACCACTCCAGAGCAGCATGTAGGCCAAGTGGGAATGAGATTTTAGAGAGACACCATCACACAATCAAGGCCATGGTGGATAGGGGACAAATTTCACAAATTCATGGAGTATTTTAGTATAATATGTTGCCCTGGTCAAGATAGCCTGACGAGTTGGCCCCATACAAGTCGATATTGAGATATGAATGGCAACTTCCATGCATGGTATCACAGCAACTTGTAGAAGAGAGAGAGCAAGTGCCTGCCTTCATGCATATGTTAGTGATGAAGCTTGGGTCGAGCCCCTAAATGCATGCTGCACACCTTAATGAGGAAAGGAATAGTAATGGCTGTGAATTACCAGAACAATGTATCTACATCATATCTTGGACATTTGCAGGATCATCAATTTGTTGGACAACAAAGGAGGAGGAGGAGAGGATACAAGCAGTGCCTCTGCTGAGCTCACAACAGGAGGATGGCAGGCTTTGACCTTCAGTGAGGTAGTGGGCTTATCTTTGTGATCTATGGGACTGGGAAAGGGAACCTTGCTAGAAGGACAGGAGTTAGTGACATCATGTGATAAGAAGGACATTTAGCATAATCCTCTTTTGGCTTTCGAGCTGGACAAGGTTGACAACAAGAAAGGACCTGCAAAGTAGGTGAGTTGCACTTTTCCCCTTGCAACTGTTTTTAATTTTTAGTAAATGGTAGGACAGAAACAGTACAGTAAATACTTTGCAGTGCTATCTTTTTACCACTATCTTTCATTCTACCTTTGTCAATGATATAAAGTATCACTGGGGGTGCTTTTTACCCAGACCCCAAAACGAACCTGCTGGAATTGATTCAAATCAGATGTATGTTTGCTTCTTCTCATGTTTGCATTTCTGTGCTGATATGGGAAATCATGTTCTCTCTCTCTCTCTCTCTCTCTCTCTCATTTATACTTCTTTTATTTGTAAAATAAATAATTCTCTGTTAATTGAAATTTCCTTCTTATTTGGAGAAAGGAAACAAAAATCTAGCAGTAATTAGAGCTTCTGAAAGAAAAGGGCAAATAATTTCAAGAAATTAAGAAATGATTTCACAAAATTAAATTACATTTGTTGAATTCCACCTAAGGATTTCCATTTTGTGGTAATTCCACTTTCTTAAAAATGTTATTTCTATTTTGTACACAAATTTATAGATCTTTATAACATTATGTTAAAGATCTCAGTTATGTTAAAGATTTCATTCCATAGTTAAAAGTATAACACTTGAACACATCATGGTTAAAGAGAATATTTGATCTTTGCTGACAGGCAGAAATCTGTGGACATATATCTGTTTTATTGGACCTTATAAGCATAGCATAATCTACTTAAGCCTGCTTTAATCACTCAACAGATGTTCTTAGAAAATGTAAAAGAGTTATGAAGAATTTTAATCAGTTGTTCTATACAACTAAAACCCATACATAGCTATTCCCTTTTCAGTAAACATCAGAATTTCCCCTAAACATATTAATTTATTTTATGAAACCATTTCTTGGAATTATCTTCCCTTTATGTGAGGGTCACTTAGTATTCAACCCCATAGTTTTGCCTTCTTTCTACAACCAAAAGGGAAATTTCAAGTAAGAATATTTTGTATGTGTTATTCAGTATATCATCTCTCAAATTATTTATTTAATGTCATTGATCCACTTGAATTATTTGTGAATTTAATGAATGTTTTGTTATTTAGCCCCAAGACAGCAGACATTTAAAATATTTGGCATTCTAGTCATGATCATCCTTCTTTTTTTTTTTTGTTTTTCATCATAGTTTATCCAAGACTACATTATCCAATGGGTCTTTTAGATTATGATATGGGAGAGGATTTGGCTGTCATAATCTGTCCTAAATCCCTGTTTCTCTATTAATGATGACTCAAGTGCACCTCCACCACATTCATTTACTGCATTGCTTGTAAAATGTCTCTTATTGTACAGATCCTCTCCTGCTCTCAAACATAAGGATAGATATGTCATCTTCCCCTTTGGTACTTCTTTTCCTACAATCAACAAAGGTTTTTATTCTTTTAAAATTCTCTCTTCCATTTATTTCCTCTGGAACCTATACTGTAGATGTCATTTCCATGTGTTTCTTACTGCTGTGCAACTACCTCATATCCTGTATCAAAATCTCCCTATCAATGTTGGAGCTTATACGTAGTTATTTGATCTGCTAAAATTAACAACATATCTCCTTCAAATTTCACCCTGTTACCTTAAAGAGAGGGTATATAATGTATAATGTGGTCCTTGATATCTAAAAAATAAAAAAAATGGGACAATCATGGCCATAATGTTTTTGATAGTATGTATGCTGACCTGGAACTAAACGATTACAAGCCTCTCTATTGTACGTCTGCTAACCTGCAGCTAAATGACTACAAGCCTTCTATTGTGTGTGTGTGTGTGTGCGTGTGTGTGTACATATTTGTTGTGCATTCATGCATATACATAAAGATTTTTCTAGCTTTTTACCTCTTTCTTTTCTCTTTTTTATTTTCAATTTGTTATGTTATTGATCTACATTTCTTCCATGTGTCAGTTTCATTTACATACTACACACTTATCTTTGAAGAAATGTCCTACCTGAATGTCAGAACTCACCTCTCATCATAGGACACAAATTTTTATTTGGCAAATATTTTATTTATCTATTGCTGTTACAAACCTTTTTTTGTCATTCTTTTGTTTTGTCTAAAAATCAGTAGATTCTCCAAAACCACTGCTAGCCAATGTTAGTCACTCAAATATCAATGGAGTTTTCATGATGTCTTTTTATTCATTTTTATTTTGCATTATTTCAGGTATCAGGAACTTATTTCTGTCTTCCAGCAAAAATATGGCGAACAGCCACAGTTCTTTGTCCAAGCTCCAGGGAGAGTTAACCTCATAGGTTAGTAAGGAATATTTAATCGCTCACTATTGTGTGGGAGTGTGGCATAAGTGCATTGTTTCTGATAGTTCAGGTTTGGTGAAGAGCTGCATACACAACTGAGTGAGAGTGATCAGATGTAAAGAAGTGATGATGCATTTCTTCAGCTTTAAATTTAGGAGTCTGAGTTTTTGCTCCTCTAGTCACATTGTAAAGACTCTCCTTCTCCATTCATTTTCCCTTTGAAATCATTGATGTTGGTTTCCTTTTATATATTTTGTAAGATATTAATTGACATACACACATTTACCCTCTTAAATGGGAGCAAAGTACATAGGATGGCTATTGTGCCATCTGATAAGCAGTGAACTATATTTTTTTCACTATCATGAAATAGAAGTAAGTAATGGGAAGGATTTTTGTATATAAGGGTATTGTTTATTTAGATACCAAAAATATTATATTTATCAAAACTGCATCATCACTGTTCCGCCTTCTCATATCTTGCCTTCATTAATATCTCATCATCCTCTTCCACTTGATTTCTGTAGGAGAACATATTGACTATTGTGGTTACTCTGTCCTGCCTATGGCTGTTGAACAAAATATCCTAATTGCAGCAGCTCGTTCTGGCGATGATAAAATATTCGTGGCCAATAAAGACTCAAATTTTGCGTATGTATTTATATCTTGATTTAACCAAATATGTTTTACACAATCCTATGGTGCTCAGGGCTTATAGAGAAACCGTGATACCATTTTTGGGAATCTGACTCATAACACAAAACTGTGTGTCAGTGCTGTGCTGATAGTAGTGTCTTTAAAAATAAATACAAATATGATGATAGAGTGGACACATCAAGAAAAGATTAAAAACTGAGCACTAAGTGGGAGTGGGAGTTGGATTTCCAGATAGTACTCATTTTATTCATCAATCTATGTTTACACATAATTTTAAAATATACAACTGTTTTGATTGATATTTTGATTAATCATTAACTAATGGTATTCTTTTATAAAGAAATAATAGCTTTAAAAAGAAAATAAATGTGGTAAAGATGATTGGCTGTTTCTTTCAGCTGGAAACTATTTTTATTTCTTTGGAGTATTCATTGACTTCTCATTTCTCTGTTCTTCTTCTAAATGTATTTCTTTATTTTACCTCCACTCACAATTTTATCCTCTTTTATCTTTCATACTCCAGTGACTTTGAGTGCTCCACCAACAACCTGACCATTGCTGAAGGTACAACTTCATGGCACATATATTTCCTGTGTGGTCTTAAAGCTATTGAGGACAGTGGCCGGCTTCAGCAGCAGATGTCTGGTCTCTACTGTATGGTGGATGGTGTCATCCCAAAAAGTGCTGGACTGTCCAGTTCCAGTGCTCTTGTTTGCTGTTCTGCACTGGTTGCTGCTTTTGCCAATAATCTCAAGTTCACTAAGGTAGAGATAAAAATATGTATATATGTACATTTTTAACTCTTCAGGTGTGTGTTCTTGTAGTTGGTCAAAGTGTTGAGTTCTGACCAGATCTTCCTGAATAGATTTAAGGCAAGAAACTAATGAATCAATCAAAAGCAGCACTTCAGAAATCTAAACACCATAAGTATCTAAAGTATTCTGACCATGACCATCTTTTATTTATCATGGGATATATTTTTCTAAGATTTAGTTCTTAAAACATATGGTCATTATTTTAAAAGCAGTTGGTATTAAGAAGAGCATCCAACCATAAAATCCTTGCAAAAACAGATAGGGAAGCTCAGTGCAGTCTTCTGCCTAGTTAGCTCCTGTCAAACCATCCAATCCATGTCAGCATGGAAAACAGATGTTAAATGATGATGATGATGATGATGTTGTTGGTTTATCAGCTACTTAGTTTCCTTACTGACTCAAGCTTTGCTTTTGACCTCTGATGGTGTTGCATTGAGAAATGCTATTTATACTATGGTGAAATAATGATTTATCCTGTTACACTTCAGCAAGATAATGATTTTCTTTTCTGCTGAGAGATAATTCTATGTATACTTCTGGAAATTAATATTTTCAGACAACATAATCTACTTCGTATTTGAAATTAAAGTGGCTGAATTATTAGAGCTTGTGACAGTTGTCTTATAATATTTAGTTATGGCTATGTTATGTACTGAGTTCAAATCCTGCCTTTGACTTTGTCATCCTTCTTCTAGTGTCAATGAAGTAAGTACCAGTCAAATATTGGAATCAGTATAATGGTAGACTGCTCCCTTCCCTTTCCCCCAAAATGGTAAACTCTGGCCTTGTATGTTCAAAATCATTATTATTAAAATTTACTTCTCTACAGTATCTCATGTAGCTCTTATGTTTTTTACTTCAGTCAGAATTAGCCGAGTTGTGTACTGTCAGTGAACGATATTGCGGTACCCAAGGTGGAGGAATGGACCAATCCATAGCTTTCATGGCAGAAGAAGGTCAGGTAAGAAATTTTCGTAATTTTTGTTATGTTTGGTTTTGCTGGATGATGTGTATGAGATGTGAGCTGCATTCCCACAAAATATATGAAATAACAAAATAGTGAGAGTGGGAAGAAGATCCAGTCACGTCCAGTAATATATCTGGCTTTTATTTTAATCAATAATGGTCAAATGAAAGGCAAAGTTGACCCTGGCTACATATGAGCCTAGAAGAGAGGGACAAAGCCATTCACATAAACTTGAGAAAGAGTTATATGCCTTCCATAAGGGTATGTGTATTAACAATATACTTTTTTTTTATATTACATACCCCTTTACATGCAATGTAGTATAGACCCAAACTAAATCCAGTAGGTTTTGACCATATTTTAGTCTCATTAATAGCACAAGCTTATTCCTTCACTAATATTAAAATTACATGAATTTTTATCAGAAATACTATACATGCATAGTTTTTTTATACAAATAAGAAAAGATAATTAAAAGCTATTTTTTAGTTCTCAAATTTTTTTTAAAATATCGAAACTAAATTTTTATTCAAACAAAATAAAGTATAATTTAAAAACAAATTATGCAGTCAAGGAAGTGTCAAATTACTAAAACAAATATATGTTGAAAATTCTTTGTATTCATTTATTTACATATTTCTTTTGATTTAGGCCAAATTAATAACATTCAACCCACTGAGTGCTACAAATGTCCAACTGCCATCTGGTGTTGTGTTTGTTGTATCAAACAGCTGTGTTGAAATGCACAAAGCTGCAACGGCCAATTTCAATATAAGAGTTGTTGAATGTAGGCTTGCTGCAAAGGTAGGTTTGAAAGTGTTTCTCTATAGGATATTACTAGTGAAATTTGGAGAAGAAAAGTGGAAGAAAAAGAATGATTGACATCCATGGTCTTTGCAGATTTAACCTCATTAATTTTTTTTTTTAATCTAATTTTTTATTTAGTTAGGAATATTTGCTTAAATGTTTTAAAAGGGATTATTTTGATAATTACTTCAAAACATTTATAAATTGAAGTGGATTGGCCTGGTAGATAAGATGTTGTTTATGTCTTCACATCTCACTGCAGTCTTCTCATGCATCCATGACATAACAAATCATCAAAATGTGTGGAAAGGTTACTACATTTTGGGATTGCTATTAGCATATAGACTGACATCTTGGTTTAAGGATCTCATGTTTAATTTAATCAATAGCTACTCATTTTGATGTGTATGTGTGTAATGTCAGATTTTTATACACAGATTGCACTAATTTTATTCCACTTTGATTTGTGCCAATTGACATTAATATCAGTCAGAAATCTCTGCAAGTCATTAATTTTTTTATACATCATTATTCATTCAATAATAAAATAAATAATAAATATAATACACTGATTTTGCACTAATTTCGTTTATGCTTCCCTCTTGTAGTCCTTGTATGAAATTCAAGCAGTCTGATATATATATTTCTAGTGTACCTATCCTGTCCAAAATTATAACTGTTTCCCTTTTTGTTTCAACTATTTTCTCCCGATTTTGGATTATTTAATTTGTATCTTCTTCCAATGACTGAGGAGAAAAATTATAGAGGAAAATGTAAATGCTATAACTTTTACTAATTTTCATTTTTAATTTCGTTTTAAGAACTAACTCCGTCAATGTATAAAAAATTACCTGTTTGAAGATTAACAGAATTATCTTCCTTATTAAGAGCTGTCGCTTCATTCTACCTACAATAGTTGGGGTGAAGTATTGAACATTAGAGTAGAAATATAGGAACAAACAGACGTTTCACATTTTATAAGCAGTATCAGTGAATGCCATATAGTTATATTAAAGTAAAATGAAAAATTGTTCACTTACCATTGAAATTTCTCTTGCTACAAAATCAGTGACAGAGATAAAACTCTTGACTTTGAACTGAAGTTACATAGGTTCATATTGTTTCACAATTAAAATAACATCTATATCCAAGTTACTTGTGATTTATTTAATTTTAACGGTTGAGAATTTGTGTTGTAGGATAAGCTGGTTTGAGTTCCAATATACATGTGCATGTAGATAAAGGAAGAAACAGAAAAACCAGGACGATAAAATGTGATAATTTATTCAACCTGTTAAAGAGCATTAACACGACAAAGCTGTTGAGATACATCTTGAAGGAATGGTCAGAATATGTACACGATGTTTTATCATGGAGATGGTACATAATGATGAGATATGCAATGTAGAATAGGAAAACAAATATGTGACAGAACTTAAAGCATCCAATTGACACGAATGGGTTTGTCAATATGTGAACAGGTCATGTGACCACTTGCAGAAAACAAGCGTACAAGCTGTTATGAGCCTATTTAAGCCTAAACAAACAAATGATGAACTTGCTACATAATCATTTCACATTTTATGAGCATTGGCAGTGTTGATTACATGTTTCCATTAAACCAATCATTGATTCACTACATACCCAGTGGTAAGAATATCAAAGAACTGATATAGGAAATTAGAACAAATAACAGAAAGAATTTATTTTGGAAACACTAGTTTATAAGTTTTCTCACCTGTGTGTATATATATATATATATATATATATATATACACACACACACTAGGTCTGATCAATAAATGTCTGGACTGTTGCCATAGTAACGAAGCTAAAGCACACAGAGTGAAGCTGCTTGGCAAATATTGACCTTGAACTCTGCTGTGTATGCACACTAAATTTTAACATTCTAGCTCACATCTTCTGTTTACAGCAGTGCTTGGAAGGAACGTGTGTAGCATGTGATTGTCGCATTGACCATGACAGGGAAAGTTGTCATGACGATACTTGCTCAGTGGCCTGTGCAAAGTTGCAGAAAGTGTATGGAGAGGAGTGGATGAGTTGCACACAAGTGTATATGTGATTCAGATGTTTCCAAGATGGCCACAAAAATGTCGATATTGATGAATGTTCTGGGAGACCCCCAACCAGCAGAACTGAGAAAAACTCCACAGATGTGTATGCAGCTGTGAGGGTAAATTGTTAAATCACCATCCATGAGTTATCAGAGGATGTGCAGATTAGTTAGGGTTCAGTTCAGTCAATTATCACTGAAGATTTGGGCATGAGATGCATATCTAACAAGTTTGTGCCAAAACTGTTTTCAGCTGACCAAAATAAGATGCAGGTTTCAGCTGCACAAGATTTTCTTGATTGTGTCAAGAACGATGAAAACTTTGCGTGGGCCTCTGAGCAGGTATCACCAAGCTTTTGACAAAATTTGATGCAGATTCTCTGCTTAACTTTCTTTGTCATGGTCAATGCAATGATCACACACCTTCCTTCCAAGCACCTGCAGTAAACAGGGGAAGTGAGTTAGAACATTAAAACTTAGTGCGCACGCACAGCGAAGTAGCTTCACTCTCTGTGCTTTAGCTTCATTACTATGGAAACAGTTTGGATATTTATTGATCAGACCACATATATATATATTATTTTAATTTGCTTTTATAGCTACTGGCAACATATAACCAGATACAATCTGTTGCATGGTCAGATTGTCAGCAACTAAGCCATCTTGGTGAGATGAGTGGCTTTTGTCTACTCTGCAGGAAGAAAAACAAAACATCAAAGTGCCAATGAACCAAAGGCCATCCAGCATTGTGCGTGTTTATATATGTGGGTGTGGGTGTGTATGCACGTGCATGTGCACATGGTAGGTGTAGTACAGGTGGGAACAGTCATTAGTCTCCAATTACTTGAGCAGCTACATCTTCCTTTATTCTCAAATAATTTCTATTGGTATCTTTTAGAGTTTTGGTCATCTGTGAAAATGAAAGTAAAATATTTTTATATATTTGTACAAACACTTATATGACAGGCTTCCATGCAGTTTCCATTGACCAAATTCCAAAGGTTATAGTTATTGTGTAGTCACTGATTGAGCAGACTGATGATGATAGACATTTCAGCCATAGCTATCCCATTCCTTTTCCAGACACAGTAAGTACAGGATTATATCATCCAAAGTATCCTTTCCTAAAATAGTAGGATGTAATCTGAGGGAGATTTGGCTGCTTTTCTGTGATTATGTGATCACAAAGAGAACACACTTATCCAAAGTGTCATATAGTGGGATTACAGTTGGAACCATGTAATCTTCATACTGGATCTCTTAATGACACAGCCTTGCTTCTCAGTAGTTCTTTCTGTCTATTTGTAAATAGTTACAATGTTTTATTTACTCAGAATTCTCAGTCCAAATCCTCCTTTGGACAAAGCCTTGCCAGAATTGATTTTCTCTCATTTTAAAATATTTCAAAGTGCTTCTACTATGCAATATCACTACAGAAACTGCCAGCATGAAAACTCTATGAGGTTGCTTGACCTGCTGGAAATAGTGGCCAAATCTTCCTTAAATTACATTCTGTCTTCTTTAAAAAGAATACATTGGATAATGTTGTCCAAGGTACACCATGCCTGAAAAAATATTAATAGAGATGGCTGGACTTCTTATAATGGTAGATCTGTTTGATCTGTTATCACTGGGTTAAGCAACAACAATTGCAAAAGTAATGCAATCTTCATAATCCCTGTTGTTTGTCTTTATAGTAATATAGTTCACTAATTTTTCACGCAGCTGATAGCAAAGAAGTTAGGTCTAGATTGGCTTCAACTGAAGAAACTTGGAGATGTGCAAAAAACCTTAAAGTATGACTTTCCGCAAATGCTTGCAACTGTACAGCAGTTGTTACATGCAGAAGCTTACAGCAAACAGGAAGTGTGTACAGAACTTGGAATTGAAGAAGATGAACTGAATAAAACTAGTCTCTGTGGAAATACACTTCATGGTAAGTAGTGTTCATTATATATATATGAAGGTGTGTGGCTCAGTGGTTATGGTATTTGGCTCACAATGAGTTCGAATCCTGGCAGCACATTGTGTCTTTGAGCAAGATACTTTATTTCACATTGTTCCAGTCCACCCAACTGGCAAAAATGAGTTGTACCTGTATTTCAGAGAGCAAGCCTTGTCACATCCTGTGTCATGCTGAATCTCCCTGAGAACTACATTATGGGTATACTTGTCTATGGAGTGCTCAGCCACATGCACATTAATTTCACAATCAGGCTGTTCTGTTGATCAGATCAACAAGAATACTTGTCGTAACTGATGGATGAAAGGGGGAAACACAACTCCTAGATAACTTATTCACTTGTTCTTTCAGTTTAGCCACTTGTCACAAATAAGCAGACATGATTCATGATGTTGCAGCCAAAATCAATCTCTTTTAATTTCTGACATGGTTTGAAAAGAAATGGATGAGCAAATGGAGACAACATAAGTAGAGAGGACTCTGCAGACTTTGTGGGAACAAGACAATCTTCCTAGTTCAGATGCCATAATAAAATACATCCAATATATTCTGTAAAGTAATTGGTGATATGAATTACTCAGCTGTAAAACATGCAAAGAAAAAAATGTGTGAGATATGCACTTCAATTCATTTAGGGGCACAGTAACTGCAAATAAGAACTGACTTGAGCCATGACAACTTGTCCAATCCATTACTGGATTGAACAAATATGATGATGATCCACAACTACCTTAGCTTAGTTTGTTTTGTTTTGTTTTGAGATAGTAATGTCTGAAATAACTGCTTTTTGTAGCAGGATGAATGACTACTTGAGAGGCCTGCTATGTTTCTTGGTGTAACATAAAGTGTTAGAAATGGAGTGTTTTACACAGTTGCTGATCAAAAGTGGATAGAACTAAGACTTGTTGAAGGACACAACACAGCACTTTGATTGATGTCCAATATTTTAAATACAGATTTGTCTCCATTAATGGGGGTGGCCGGATCTACCTCGCTCTTACAGCAACTGCTTTCACACCATCTCACCCAGTTTTGGGCATCCTCCCTCCTCAAGCCAACCCTCCCAGTCTCCTCACTTTCACCTTAAACTCAAGCACTCTCATCAGAATATGATCCTCATCCCTCCTCAACACATGTCCATACCACCACACTCCATTCGCCCTTGTCAGCTGTTCCACTGATTCCTCCAACCCCAGCATCTCCATCAAGCTCTCGGCCCTCCTTTTATCAAATAGTTTCACACCACACATTGCTCTCTCGATCCTTCTCAAAATTGCTATTTCGCTTTCCCTCAGGCACCATGTCTCACTCCCATACAGCATTGCAGATTCCTTTTATCTTCAAGGAGAACCTTTTCCCATCTAATAACGCTCAACATTCCCTGAACTTCACTCAGCCAAGTCTTGCTCTTGCTGTCACAGCTGCTTCACATCCACCCTATATCCCAAATAACAAAACCCTCTTGCCATTTCCACCTCGTCACTTGTTGCTTGTAAATATTTTGAGTTGAACCTCAAACTCAACTTTTGAATTTTAAAATCAGATTTATGTTTGGGTGTAAAACAGTTTCTCTTTTCTACTTCTGAAGTACTTTAGTACACCTACAATAAGTAATATATATGAAATATTTTTTGCAGTGCAACAATTCAAGCTGTATAATCGTGCCATGCATGTCTTCAGTGAAGCCAACCGTGTCCATCAGTTCAAAGCCTTCTGTGACAACCCTGATGCTGATGCAATTCAGAAGCTTGCCAAACTAATGAATGACAGTCATAGCAGTTGTCGAGACCTGTATGAGTGTAGCTGTCCAGAGCTGGACTCATTAGTGAACATTTGTCTGTGAGTAGAATTAGTGTCTCATATTCTTTTATTTTTGACTAGTTTCAGTGAGACTACACTCATGCTGGGGCATAGTATTCAAGGGTTTTAGTTAAATATATTAACCTCTAGTTTTATTACTTCTGTTGTGTGTTTGTTTTATCACAGTTTAACAAATTACAACGTTTTCATATAAAAGGACACAACTCCCACTCTATAATGTGTAAGTGTGTTTATACATTCTTTTGTTATTTTGCTTGTTTCAAAAATTAGATTGCAGCCATGCTGATGGGGTGGGGACTACCTTCAATAGTTGTTAGTCAGCCATATCAGCCCTAGTATTTATTTTCAAGTCTGGCACTTATCAACCCTATTTGTCAAACGCCTACTTTAATGGGACAGACATAAAGACTCATATACACAAATATGGATTTCTGTACAGTTACTGTCCAAGTTTAGAATAGAAGACACTTGTCCAAGGTGCCACACAGTGAAACTGAACCCAAAATCATGTGTATAAAAAGTAGACTTCTAAACCACACATCCATAGCAGTGGATGAATAGTATTCTCAACCCTTTAGCATTCAGATTATTCTGTCAACTGTAATGCTTCTTTATACACATTCATCATCATTATCATTTAACATCCATTTCCTATGCTGGCATGGGTTGGATGGTTTGACTGAAAAACTAGTTAGCTGGGGAGCTGCTTCAGGTTTCTGTCTGATTTGGCATGGCTTCTACAGCTGGATGCCCTTCCTAATGCCAACCACTCCAAGAGTGTAGTAGATGCTCTTTACATGCCAGTTACAAAATACTGGCATCATCCATGACTATGATCTCACTTGGCTTGACAGGTCTTCTCAGGTACGGTGTATTACCAAAGGTCTTGGTCACTTGCCACTGCCTCCAAGTGGCCCAAAGTTCAAAGGGTGCTTTTTACATGCATCAGCCATGACTACGATTTCACTTGGCTTGACAGATCTTCTCCAGCACAGCATATTGCCCAATATTCGAAGGGTGCTTTTTACGTGTCACAGCCCATGTGTAGCATGGGTGTTCATACACAGGCATCGTACAGTCTGCCTTTCATTCTGAGAGGGAGGCCCTTTGTTACCAACAAATGTGGGGGCTCTCTGAACTTTGCCCAGTCTATTCCTATTCCAGTAGCTATGCTCTCAGAACATTCACCTCCTCTACTGACTTGGTCACTTAGGCAACAGAAGCTGTCAACTGCTTCTAGTTTTCCCCACTGGCATTTGATGGAGTCTATTTTCTGTAAATTTTTAGTGTTAATTACCTCCGCCAAGGAAGGAGGTTATGTTTTCATCAGTGTTGGTTTGTCCGTCTGTGTGCAAAATAACTCAAAAAGTTGTGAATGGTATTTGATGAAACTTGCAGGAAAAGTTGGTAATGACACAAGGAACAGATGATGAAATTTTGGTAGTGATATGTGAATTTTTGTGGATTCTTGAAGGATTTTTCCTTTGTTATATTTACTTTACATGAAGTATTGTTACGTTCTTTGATTATCTCCCTTGAAAACACGTTCATCGTTTCCACTTAACCTATGGTGGCTTTGCTGTTTCCAAAGTTTATTTTCGTTTCTCTATTAGTAAATTTACTCGCATATCTATCATAAAATGAGCTGCTTGGTGGAGGTTTGTGGAGGATGATATGACAAGCCTTGACTATTGGGATCAACGCAAAAATCTCAGGCTTTGCTCCCTCCACTGCCACTGTGAAACTAGCTTACTGTTGTCATTAATATATTATAACTGTTTCAGATGTTTCCTGTTTTTAAAGGGTTTTTTTCTCTTAAAATCATTTGGCTGTGTTATTTTTTTTTTTTAACCCTGCCAAGGAGGTTATGTTTTTGCCAGCGCTGGTTGGGAAATTGGGCGATTTTCAGCATTCATGTATATGGGTGGAAATGAGCTGTTTGGCGGAGGTCTGCGCTCTCCGATTGCTTTTCTAGTTGTACCTATGCACCTTCCACACACAAAAACTATTTTACTTGTTAACCTTCCTCTGATATTGCTGCACCTCTTACATATCCATAGCTTACACCAGGTACATCTTATGGAGTTACTACCTACACCCTACCTACAGATTGAGCAGAGTCATCTACCTGAAGGGATTTGTGATTTGTCTGCTCTCCTACTTAGACTTTGGTTTTTGCTAGGTTAACTCTAAGGCCCTTTGATTGTAGACCTTGCTTCCACACCTGAAATTTCCTCTCTAGTTTTGGTAGTGATTCAGCTATAAGAACAAGGTCATCAGCACAGAGGAGCTCCCAGGGGCAGCTTGTCTTGAATTCCCCTGTTATTGCCTAGAGGGAGAATGAGGACTGATCCTTGGTGAACCCCTACTTGTACCCTGAATTGTTCGCTATACTCGTTGTTAACCTTCACCTTACTGACGGCATCCTTGTACAACTCTCCCCAACCACTCATCTATCCCTAGCTTCCAAATTGATCACCAGATAAGGGAGCAGGGGACTCTGTCAAAGGCTTTTTCCAAGTCAACAAAAGCCAGGTACAGGGGTTTATTTTTGGTTATATATTTCTCCTGAAGTTTCCTAACCAGGAATATAGCATCAGTCACGCTCCTGCCTGGCACAAATCTGAACCTCATCTCATCTACACTAACTCTCTCCCTAATTAATTGAGCTATGACCCTTTCTGTGACTTTCATCACCTGGTCCAGCAGTTTGATGCCTCTGTAATTATTCCTTTTTAAGGCATCACCTTTGCCTTTGTAGCAGTTGACTATGATGCTGCTACACCAATTGTTGGGTATGACTCCCTCATGGACAGCCTGATTAACTATACGGGTGACTACACTATATCCTACTCCACCAGATATTTTAAGCACTAGGCTATATCACCTTCCATCATCTCGTAATTTCAAAGTTTCAATGATGTGATTGTACATTTTTTTGAATGACATTGAAGGGGAGGTGTCAAAACTAGCCTGTTTGGACATAAAGCAGGTAGAATATTTGGGCTGGCTTAAATACTATGGGGTTAAGGACCTCTTCTATCTCCTTCAGCTAATTCAATCTTGACTGAATTATGAGGAAAAGGACCAGTGCTCCACTATATTTTGAGATATTGTAATAGGAAATTGGTTGAGTTAAAAAAGTTAAAATAGTTTCCTTTTTATTTTTTTAATATTTCATTTATGTAAAAGATCTCAATAAGAAAAAATCTATTTCTGTAAACCTTGTCAAAATTGAAGCTGAAGAAGAAAACATAGAGTGCACAAAATGATGACATTAGAGTTAAGAGGCCATAATTTGCCTTTAAGCTGTCATATCTCTGTTATGAAATTAGTATCTCTGAAACGAAATTAGTATAATTAAACTTTCTTAAAAGATCTCAATGAAAGGAATCTAATAGTGAAAATCTCGTCAAAGAAAACAGGAGAAAAAACTTTGTACATTTTAGAGTAGGGAAGTTTGTTTACCAAACTTTATGGAAGTAGTGTGTTGCATGGGGTAAATTTCTGAGCCCAAGAGTGTTGAATTTTCAGAGCTTCATGGGCATTGATTGCAGACCCTTTAGTGGAAGTATTCACCTTTTAGTAGGGGAAGGTAGACCTCACCAAATAACAATATCATTTGTCTCTCATTATTTCTGAGCTGACAGGATACTCCTGCCTATTTGACTTTTACTAGACAAGAAAAAGTATAAGTTGTCACTTTTCTTCACCAGGTGAGCAGATATTTCAGCATGCCTAAAAGTCAGCTCAGCTATGATAGAAAAAAACACGAGAGGAAGGTAGCTGAAAATTTTTCAGTTTCAAAAAAATAGGCTATATTTTTATCATACATGAGTGTTTCACCCCTCCCATCACCCACCATATTTCATTTTATAGGGAGTGAATATGGGAGATTCTCTATAGAATTTTCTTCTTGGGAAAAACTAAAATCTAAAGAGGATGAAATGATTTTACATTTGAGTGAATCTAAAAACATTTTATTGTAAATTCCCAACATAAGTTGTAATATTTTTAAGAGTCTACTTTTTCTTGTTCAGTACTTTTCCAAGTGCAGTTAAGAACATTATCATTGCACCCTCATTGTTCTTTCTTGTGCGTGTGGGTGGGGTGGGGGGATTATAAGCCAAGTACTTCTGCTTATTCCAGTCTTCCAAAGTTGTATGTAGATGTTATATTTGTGTGGTATGCATAAGAGTTGAAAAACACTGAAAAATATTTTTTGAAGAGAAATTGCATATCGAAACAGGACATTGGAAAACATTTTTGCTATTATTTATTCACCATTACACATGTTTCATTTGCTAAAATAGAAGTTGCAAAATTGTACATATAGGAGAAGCATGTAAGACATCTCCTATTAGAAATTTTACTCACTGTCTAAAGAATTTTGTGCCACCAGTACTAGTGAGGTCACCATTCAGCTTTCAAGAATATAAACCCAAATAGATGCAGATTTGATACTAGGAGATGAGGGGTCAAGATATGAAAGAAGGAACCAGAGCAGAACAGGTTTCTTGCTGTAGATGGAACACATGGTTACTTAAATTTTAGAAGAAGTTGGGTGATCAGAGTGGATGACTTGTGCAGAAATTGGATAAGGTGAGAGGTGTATAAGGGGTGAGGATGACCAACAATGCAGGGGGATGAAGAGTAGCAGAACAGTAAGGATGATACAATCTATAGGGGAAGGATGGGAGAGAGATGACAGATGGTTGAGTAGGTTGCAAGAGCATGGGGGTAGAGAGGCAGGTGCTGTGCATGTGGAAAGTAAGAAACATATGGTAGAAAAGGTGAGATAATTTGGTGATTCAGTGGGTGGAGATCAATATTAAGGATGAGGGAATATGTGAAGTGAAATATTTTCAAGTAGAAAGAAAGATTAGTGGTATTAAGGAAAAACTGCAGTTAGAGAGATGAATGGTGATGAGGCTGTCTTGGGGGAAGAAATTGAGACAAGAGCCCAGTTGTACACATGCGGCACTTCCAGAACTTAGCTTCACTGAGTTGGCCATGTCTTCTTGAGAACTGCACATTATCAGTCATTCTGGTCTTTTGATCAGCCTTCACCATTTCGTTCCATGTCTTCCTAGGCCTCTCTCTTCCATAAGCTCCATATACATCACATGTCCATACTAGTGCAGTCTTCTTTCTTGCACATTACAGTTGATTCTTCTTATACCCAGTTTTTCTCTCAGCACATTTGTACTGTCATTCATGAACACTTACAGTGCACATCCAACAGAACATGCTTACTTCATTTCTTTCTAGTCCTCTCAAATCCTCTACAATCGTGGCCTGTGCCTCACTACCATGCAACATGACAGTTTCAATGCAAGCATCATGCAGAAATCTTCTAAAATGCAAACATGGCCTGAAAATCTCCATTCTGGAGTTAAGTATAGCCTCTGGCTCGAGTGAGTCCCTTAAGATTTTTGTGTGTTCAGCTATACATAGCTTTCAGTGTTTTGTCCCATTGATGTAGGGGCTTGGATTTTTCAAGCAAGAGGATTTCAATCCTTTCTTCTAACCAACAGGTCTTCAACACAGCAGCCCCGCACTATAATGAGGCCCTAGCTGCCAGCGGTTTAGAGACAGCATCTCCTATATGCCAGAACCCAACAACCGCAAAGAGAAAAGCAACAGAAGTACAATTTAGTTTCCTCCTCCCCCACTTCTCCCTTTACATTATAATACCCATAGGTAAACTTTTCCTTATATAAATAGACAAGCACTTCACCAACACCCATAAATAAGTATGGACCTATTTTGAACAGGCACAATGTTAGGGTCTCATTTAGTTGTGTCCCTAATATTATATTAAGAGTATCCTAGTTAGCACCTCTAGGTCACAGGAAGGGGTAGGTTGTTTATGCAGGATCCGCAACAGTTGCCTGGTAGTAGACCACTGTGAAACTAAAGGAGTCGTCTATCAAGCCGAAGTATGAGTGAACCCTACCAATTCTACTAGCAGAAACAATAGCGACTGTAGATATGATGACAGAACCAACACCACCACCACCACCACAGTGGACAACTTTAGCGACGTCAACAACAGCAGCACCAATGACACCCCCGATGGCACCATCACTAACATCGGCGACAGGAATGTCGCCTTCAACACCAGCCTTACCAACAGCTTCCCTGATGTCCACAGTAGCAGACCTGCCAATGCACACGCTGGCAGGACTGATTGTAGCAGCAGTAACAGACCCAGTGCCAACACAGTGGCAACAACACCAACATCTGCAGCCCTAGCAGAAGCACTAGTATAAGCTCGATTAATGACACTTCTGGCAGCAGTAGCAGCATCTCCATAACCAACAATGGCGATCGTATTACCAATGCCACCACGACCCTCACCTTCACCAACACCACCAGCCCCAGCTCCAGCAACAGCACTGTTGACAACAACAACAGCAGCAGCAACATCATCAGCAGCAGCAACATCATCAGCGGCAACAACAACATCGATGACATCAACATCAACAGCAGCAGCAGTGGCGACAACAACAATAATAGGTACAACACAGACATTGCACGTCCAAGGAAATACACTGGTTGTTGTACTGGAAATTCATTCAAGGAACATTTTTCCAACCATCGATCCTCCTTCAGAGTCCCAGAAAGGAGATACATCATTGGCCAGCCACATTTGGCAACTAAAAGATGACAGAGTTCCACACTCGATCTCATGAAAAATCTTCCAAAACCCAGGCCTTTACATCAGTGGGACGAAACACTGCAAGCTATGCATAGCCGAATACACAAGGGGCTATACGTAACTTCAGAATGGAGATTTTTGGGTCATGTTTGCATTTTAGATTTCTGCTGGCCTTTTGGAAACTGCTGGAAGTTGATAGCTAATGGGAGAGGGAGATAATCTATACTTTCCCCACCATATTTTAAAAAGGTCATAGGCCAACAGGTCTTGGGGCCTGACGATACGCCATAAAGTTAAACCCTTTATGGACAGGAAACCCAGGGTCACCCTATAAACCGGCCTGCATGGCACCTTGGGCAAGTGTCTTCTACTATAGCCTCAGGCTGACCAAAGCCTTGTGTGAGTGGCTATTGTAGACGGAAACTGAAAGAAGCCCGTTGTATATATGTATATATATATATGTATGTTTGTGTCTCTGTGTTTGTCCCCCTCAACATCGCTTGACAACCGATGCTGGTGTGCTTACGTCCCCGTAACCTAGCGGTTCAGCAAAAGAGACTGAAAGAATAAGTCCTGAGTCGATTTGTTCGATTAAAGGCGGTGCTCAAGCATGGCCACAGTCAAATGACTGAAACAAGTAAAGAGTATATATATATATATATATATATATATATATATATATATACATAGATACGCACACGCACACACACACACACACACACACACACACACACACACATGTGCTTTATTCTTTTACTTGTCTCACTCATTGAACAGCAGCTGTGCTGGGGCACCACCTTCAATGGTTTTATCTGAGCATATAACTCGTAAGTTACAGAATATAAAGACACACATTAGCATTTAAATTAAAACTCATCTCTTAATTAAAAATTTCATCAAGTATTTTTTTCTTGTAATTTGTGTACTAAAATGTCAAAATATTTGTGGAATAATGTTATAATAGATTTTTTTTTCATTCCAGCTAAGTTTTTTTAACTTTTTGTTTTTTTTCTCAGGCAATCTGGTGCTCTGGGAAGTCGTTTAACTGGTGCTGGATGGGGTGGTTGTGCTGTGTCTATGGTACCTACTGAACAACTCAAAAGTTTTATGGATGATGTAAAGACCAAGTATTATCAATCAGACTCAAAGCGGGCTGGCAAAGTGACTGAATCACTTTTTGCCTCAAAGCCAGGAAATGGTGCTGCAGTGTATGAACTGACACAGAATTAATACTATCCCATTTAAATGATAATGTGGTTCTCTTTATATTTTTTAATAAAAGTAAAAATTAAATAAATATATATATATATATATATTTGAAAATTTGGGGACTAAAAAGTAAAATGTGATATACACATCAAATAGAAAAATATTTTTCTATAGGAATTTATATTACATTGTCATGTTACAATAAGTTTACAAAGTTTTCTTAAAATTATAAAAGGGTAAATATTCCACATGAACATCTGTACATACAGAAATGTCTCATCAAGGAAATCCTAGTTATAATTGTGACAAGATATCTAATGAATAGAACATAATGGATTTTAATATGTTTAAACAATTGTGGATTAATCTCAAATTTGATAAATATCATGTATGTATATTTTAAACATGTGGAAGCAGCAAGTTATAAAAAGGCAAATTTTCTCATTTAGGAGGAAGTGGTGGTTTATCTTTGTTACATTTTCTCCAATTTCTATAATTTAAATGATACAAATGTAACATTTGGTTTATCTTCCTTTTTATATCAGTAATTCAGGAGATTCATGTAAAGTAGGTTAAGTAGCAGCAACTGTAGTGCTCTGAAATTTCAGTATTTTACTTTGTCTTCACATTCCAAATCTTGTTAAGTATGAACTTCTTTGTTTTTGATAAAATAAGTTACAATTATGCACCAATAAGAGCAAAGATTTCAATTTTCTATAGCCTTCTGCAAATATGTTGCCTTGTCCCAATGTTAGGAAAATAGTATTGCAGATGGCAAAAGATAATAAAGCAACAGAAATGGTTGATTTCCATATTGATTACTTACAGTAATTAATTTTGTCAAATATTATTAAGCTTAACTTTGAGGTGGGGTTGATTAATTATCAGTTAAATCCTAGAGTTGATTTAATTATATAGACATCAAGCCAATGAGGAAGCTTCCACATAGTGGCTTGATCCACTAGAAACAGTGACCATATTTTCCTTAAAAAGAAGACACATTGTTTAATTTCAATTAGTCTTATATCTGATCATCATAAGGTGTCATATTTCCAAATATCTTCATTTGTCCCAGTCTGATTTGAACAAAATTTGTGTAAATATAAATATGTATTGTAAAAATAAAGATTTTCATCTGGGATATTATCTTTACTCAATAGTCTAAAAACTTAGTTCTTTTAAACAAATGATTTTATATGTCTCGTTTTTGTCTCTGAAGACAAAAAATAATTTAGAGAAACATTTCACATTTTTGTTTTTTTTTGTTTTTATAAAACAGCTGCATCAAGAGGTGCAAATCCCTAATTGTAGAAGGAACATGTGGAAGGGGTAAGACATGAGACATAGTGGTGAGAAAGGATCTACAGACATTGGGACTCAGAGGGGATGACAGGCAACCGAGACTCCTGGTGGTTTGCTGTGCTTGAAATGACACATCAAGCGTGGTTGTTCTTGCATAAAGACTTGTCCCCTGCATCCCTCTTCAGCTAAATATTCCTAATTTTTCAGGCTCATAGGTGCTGGTGTACACTCTGTAAAGTGTTTGGCATTAGGAAGGGCATCCAGCTATAGAAACCATGCCAAAATAGACATCAAGACTGGGTAGCTCCTGTCAAACTGTTCAACCCATACCAGCAAGGAAAACAGACATTAAATGATGATATATATATATATACTAGCAGCTAGGCCCAGTTTCACCCAATCGGTTTTGATGATGTGGTTGTAAAACCTGCTCTGTGTAAGCATTCGACCTGTTTAGGCACGCTTATGTTAAAAAGCAATTTTAAAATGACTTTTTTCTGTCAAAATGCTAAAAATAACTGACCAACAACAGAAAGAAAACCAAGCAAGATTCAACCAAATCAAAGAATAAACCCAAATACTAAGCGAACAAAGATGAACCATCCCACTTCCATTGCGTGCGCACACGCACACGCACACAAATATACACACATTCACATACCCCCTCCCTTTTACATGCACACACAGAGTTGAAACATTGTTTGATTTATTTTTTTCAGCGGACAATTTTCATCATCCCACTGCCAAGTATGACATCACCCCTTCCTTTCTCATTCATAAACACAAGAGTATTATTATAGTAGATTATCTTGGTAACCATGGGAGCTATGAAAAAAATACAAAGCCCAACATTGCCACTGGATCATTCTACACATCTGTGTAATTTTTCACACAATTCCACCCAGCCGTTTGACCGTGAATCCCAAGACAAGAAAGAATCGGCCATGTCAAATTTATATGACACTGAAGTGACGAAAAGAAGAGCAAAAATTTGAAGATATGCCACAAAGCATCTTGATCGGTGTGTTTCATGACTCTGTCAGTTTCAACATATGGCTCATGTGCGGGCGACACATGAAGTCTTTCGGGCGGGATCGATGCCGGTGCCTCTGGGCTGGCTCATGTGTGGGCGACACATGAAGTCTTTTGAGCGAGATCGTTACCAGTGCCCCTGGACTGGCTCTTGTGTAGGTGACACATGAGGTTTTTCGAGCGAGATCGTTGCCAGTGCCCCCGGACTGGCTCATGTGCGGGCGACGCATGAAGTCTTTCGAGCGGGATCGTTGCCGGTGCCCCTGGACTGGCTCATGTGCTGGCGACACATATCTTTCATGCGAGATCCTTGCCAGTGCCCCTGGACTGGCTCTTGTGCGGGTGACACATGAGATTTTTTCGAGCGAGATCGTTGCCGGTGTCCTTGGACTGGCTCATGTGCAGGTGACACGTGAAGTCTTTCGAGCGTGATCGTTGCCAGTGCCCCTGGACTGGCCCTTCTGCAGGTGACACATGAAATGTTTCGAGTGGGATCGTTGCCAGTGCCCCTGGACTGGCTCATGTGCGGGTGACACATGAAATGTTTCGAGCGGGATCATTGCCAGTGCCCCTGGACTGGCTCATGTGCGGGCGACACATGATATCTTTCGAGCGACATCGTTGCCAGTGCCCCTGGACTGGCCCTTGTGCAGGTGACACATGAAATGTTTCGAGCGGGATCGTTGCCAGTGCCCCTGGACTGGCTCATGTGCGGGAGACACATGAAATCTTTCGAGCGGGATCGATGCCGGTGCCCCTGGGCTGGCTCGTGTGCGGGCGACACATGAAATCTTTCGAGCGAGATCGTTGCCGGTGCTCCTGGGCTGGCTCGTGTGCGGGTGACACATGAGGTTTTTCGAGCGAGATCGTTGCCAGTGCCCCTGGACTGGCTCTTGTACTGGTGACACATGAAATTTCTTCGAGTGAGATCGTTGCCGGTGCCCCTGAACTGGCTCTTGTGTGGGGTTCTGGGATTTTCGAGCGGGATCGTTGCTGGTGTCCCTGGGCTGGCTCTTGTTTGGGTGACACATGAGGTTTCTCGAGCGAGATAAGCGTGGCCTTTGCCAGTACCGCTTGACTGGCCTTCGTGCGGGTGACACGTAAAAGCACCCACTACACTCTCTGAGTGGTTGGCTTTTAAGAAGGGCATCCAGCTGTAGAAACACTGCCAAATCAGATTGGAGCCTGGTGTAGCCATCTGGTTTCACCAGTCCTCAGTCAAATCGTCCAACCCATGCTAGCATGGAAAGCGGACGTTAAACGATGACGACAATACGTACAGACATATATATATATATATATGTATATACCGCCTGACTGGCCTTGTAGGGTTTTCGAGCGAGATCGTTGCCAGTGCTCCTGGACTGGCTCTTGTGCGGGTGGCACATAAAAGACACCATTTTGAGCGTGGCTGTTTTCGTGCGGGTGACACGTAAAAGCACCCACTACACTCTCTGAGTGGTTGGCGTTAGGAAGGGCATCCAGCTGTAGAAACTCTGCCAAATTAGTTTGGAGCCTGGTGTTGCCATCCGGTTTCACCAGTCTTCAGTCAAATCGTCCAACCCATGCTAGCATGGAAGGTGGACGTTAAACGATGATGATGATGTGCAAAGTTAAGGTGAATGAATGGTTAATATTCTCAGAAAGTTTAACACATTCCTGAGTAGGAGCCTCAGAAATATGCTAAAAATTAGATATCCAGAAATTTTGGCCAACAAAGACCTCTCAAAGCCAAGCAGAAACCCATCAGCTAAAAATAAAGAGACATGTGATTATGGATAGGCCATATGCTAAAAGAGTTGTTTTGTTTGGCTAGCTTAGAGTGAAACCCAGAAAAGGAAAGGAAGCAGGATATCCAAAGATCAGCAGAAGAGGAACTGAAGACGAAAAGCATAAGACAACACATTAAGAAGACTACTGTGAGAACCTACATTCTGCCTGAAATCCAAACAGGCCTTAATAATAATAATAATATTAATAATGTACATTATTTTTTTTGTTGAAGAAATGTCATTAATTTTCAATATTCTTTGTACTATGCTGCCCAACACTGTCTCTGATAGTCACCCACACTCCTTTCACTACTGGGCCATACCACCCATGTAATAAGAGATAACACTGAACCCAGTCAAGCCAAACTGATCAAAACATTGTGTAAGTATAAATATGTATTGTGAAAATAAAGTTTTTCATCTGGGAAATTATTACTCAATAGTCAAAAAACTCTTCATACTAATAGTCAACATATTCTCCCTCATCCTCTCCAACTCCTTCAACCCAATGTCTCTGAGTCTTGTCATATAACTGTTCTCTTCAGTGATGATAGGAAAAACTAGGGTGTACACATCCCACTTTCTTCTGTCGTCACTATCTGCAATTCAGTCTCCTGCTCACACTGCACTGAATGAACAGACACAATATAGCTTAGAGTAAGGCCTAGTATTAGAGGGTAGAAGGCAACCTCAACAGTGCTGGTGCCATGATAAAATGCACCCAGTACCCTATAAACTGGATAGTAAACAGAGATAGCATAGGATCGAGAGGACCCGTTCGTCTTGTTGATTTCATAAACTCTGTAGTGCTGATACCATGATAAAACATACAATCCACTCTGCAAGGTGGTTGGTATAGGAAGAGTATTCAGCTAAGGAAATCAAGGTAAAATTAATCACATACAATTCATAGTCCTCCAATTCATCTAAAAGGGCAACAAATCCAAATAAGAACAAACACTGGGATGAACAAAAATGGATGTCAAGCAAATTTAATCTATGCTATTTAGTTCCATCTTGGATACACATTTGGACTGTGTGGAGCTAGCTGTTAGAAGAGGGGGTGTGCAAAAGCCTTGCAAACCTGCTCAAACACTTTCAGTTGTCTGAGAAGTACTGACTGGGTTTTCCAAATGTACCAGTGTAGACATGGACAAACTACAAGTCATATCTAGATATAATATTTTGCAGACCAAATAGATAAGGATGGTATAAGTTGTCCACTTTTTAAAATTGACAGCTACACAGACCACAAATTTGTGATCTACACAGTCAACTTAGACTTCAAAGGAGGGATCTGGGTACTGGAGGCTGAACACATCATTCCTGATGTGCCAAACTTACAGAGACCAAATTAATTAAGTTGGCATTGGCGGCTCAGTTGTCAACAACAAATGGTGTGTTAGAAAGGAATAAAATAGAGGGAAACTTAGAAGTGGTACTTAGGAAAGGCATTGCAACTGATGTGCTGGTGGTGATTCTTCAATGCTGGACCAATTCTTCAATGCTAAGTATGAAGGATGCATTGTCAGAGCTAAGGTGCATGCTTAAGAAACAAGAGAGCGAAAGCCGCTTGATGGGCCACAATAGCAGAGGTCCGTGACAACAAAACCACAATTCAGTCTTTGGTGGGCCAAAATGGTTGCATGGTACTTGAGCTTGAGTAGATGTGAGCGGCATTTTAACAGCATGGACTTCAACAGCTAGTTATGACATTCTTAGCAAGCGGGTATGAGACATTGTGACATGCCAATAACAGCCAAGGAAATATGAGAAGCAATGATGAGCTTAATGGTGGGTAAATCACCTAGTTTGGATGGTCTGCCCTACGAACTTTACTTTTATATGCCAGACTTGTTTGTTGACCTCTTAGCAGACATCTACTATAATTAGCAACAGAATGGGAAAATTCTTAGTTCTGTGAGTTGAGTAGTGGCACTACTGAGAAAGGATCCAAACAAAGGGGATCAATTAGAAAGTTGATAATTAGAAAGCCCATAATGTTGCTGAATGCAGATTTAAAAATCTGGGCCAAGATGTTCACAAAGAGGTTGATGTTTGTTGTCAAAGTATTGATTGGTGATGCACAAACATGCACCATCCCAAGCATATCCATCCATGGCAACCTCCACCTCATGCAATGTATCAAAGACAGGGTGGGTAAAGGACCTGGCATGGGTAGGGCCTTGATAAGTTTGAATCAATCTAAAGCCTGTGATAGGGTCAACTACTAATACTTGGCAGCTGGTTTTGGTCGCATTTTCTGTGGGTGGATCACCACAATGTACAGCAACATCTGCTTGGTAGTTTGAGTGAAATGTTACCATTCAGTATCATGCACTCAGTCCATCAAGGGTGTCTGCTCCCATCTCTTCTGCATATACAAGTTCTAGAGCAAACTACTGCAGAAATTGGAGGTGCTGAGAGGCATCCTGTGCAAACTAGGGTGTGGGAGAACTGTGTCAACACAGGCAGATGACCTCACCATTATAGTGTTCAACACTAGGCTCTTAGGCCTAGTTGGCACTGCTTTAAAGGAATACATTGCAGTGACAGGAGAAAAGTCAGTGGACCTTCAGCTTAGCACCTGGAGAGACAGGTCCATGCTATCCAATAAGGTGGAATGCTGGACAGAGAGACTGGTTAAATTGCTCAGGGTCTGGTTTGATCTGAATTTCCAGGTGGAGGAGAACTTGGATGAGGTGATGAGCAAAATAGCCAATCTAACCTAGAAATGGGCTTAGAGAAAACTATCCCTGAAAGGTCAGGCAGAGGTGGCGAATGCATACATTGCCTCCATTATATATTACCACCTGACCATTGTGCCTTAGCCTAGTTTATGTCTGATCGAACTGGAATGCACACTCTTCCATTCTACTGGTCAGGCACTCCATGTGAATGGAGGGACTGACATGCTGCAGCTGCTGATGCACTGAGGCTATGATATCTCCAGCGCTTCCTTGATGGTGAGCAGGTATGGTCACTGTTTGTCAGGATTTTCCATGCCTCATCTCTTTGACTGAGCTGCAATCTTGGATCATGCAAAGACTGAAGCAAGGTACCTAGCATCTAGAGTGTTGTCAGGCACTCACAGTCCTCTATCAGTTGGGCAATGCAATTAGTAGAAGTTGCAATTTGGCATTCTGTAGAAGGTTAGTGGTAGGTAAGTATAATAACATTCTTGGAGAGGCTCTGGGTGCCAATGAGAATCAACTGGTTGGTCTGTACTGGAGGCCAGGGACTATGAATAATTTCTAGAAATTCTTAACCTGACAGTGCTACTGGAGGGTATTGCCACTTGGGATAGTCTTTACAGGCATGAAAGTGACATCAGCCAGGCTTACCTGAGATGCTTGCAGAGCAACAAAACTGTTCTGCATACTCTCATCCAAGCATTGCTGACTGGTGGATGTATGTTGAACACCTGCTGTTATGAGCAGGATGGATCCAGCTATTAGCTGAGTCCATTGTGAAGATAATCCTACAGCCTTCCTTTGGCCAGAATGGACAGACAATATTTCTTTGACTGGTGACCTTAAGCAAAAGAGGTTATGTGGTGGACCAGATTGAAAGGGCTAAAGACAAATATGTTCCTCTTTGGTCAAGCCCCCATCAACTTTTTCAAGTTTCACTTGAAAAGAAGAGTGAGAGTAGAGAGGGAAGTGTTGCCTCCCAGCACTTTGGTTGAAAGGTGGGTGAATGTTGTAAGAATGGCCAACTCTAAGCATGTGCCTGTTGGTTGAAGGAGGATGATGTGGAGACGGCACTTAGCCTAGTGGTCAGAGCAGCCATACTTTTGTGGGATCTCCATGAGCAGCCCTAGGAAGTCTCCATCTTTTGGGAAATTATTCATTGTTACAATTTTATATTGTTACTATATTTCAACTTTTTAGGTGCCTTTTATATAAGCCCACATTGTATTATCCTGTACTGTCCCTAGTGTCTTGTTTTGTGAACCTTTAGTAGTTAATAAAGAAAACATTATTATTATGGCTACCATTTTGGAAAGACTTGAAGTTCCATAAGTTGTGTTTTTAATCCTTTTGACCTTCTAAGGCTCTATTCTTTCATTTTTATTGTCATCACCTTGTTTCTGACATTGTCTGGACTGCACTGATAGTAGTTTTGTTTAGAAACACGCCCTGTTTTGCAGGAGGTGCACATCAATATTTTTTAAACTTTCACCAACTATTGGAAAAAGCAAATACTTTGCTAGTTTCCATATATATTGAATGGCTGATAAAAAAGTAATCATAATGTTCGATGATGAGATGCATTTCGTGTAGGAAAAAACAGAGAATACTGGCGTAGCATTGACTACAGTAAATGACGTCACCGCCATGCCAGCAAAAACAAAAACCGAGTCTAATACATTTTCATCTCTAAGCAATGTCAAAACTGTAAAGCAGCAACTTTCTAACAC
The DNA here is from genome assembly GCF_046866305.1 of Octopus bimaculoides. Lineage (NCBI taxonomy): Eukaryota > Metazoa > Mollusca > Cephalopoda > Octopoda > Octopodidae > Octopus > Octopus bimaculoides. The sequence goes on along the minus strand of NC_142930.1, from coordinate 80,176,665 downwards.
ATTTGATGATGACAACAACAACAACAGAAACATCAACAATACCAATATTGAAGTGAAACCTAGAGAAAGAAATATAAACAAAGAAAATTCTGAAAGCAACACGAACATGACCACTGCCACCAATACTACCTCCACTGCAGCTGCTAAAGTAGCTACAGCCATGGTGACAAGGGATGCCGGAAAGGGGATTTCTTCTATGAATGTTATAAGAAATCTGGAAGATTTCCCCATAGACAAAGAAGTGAAACTAGCCAGAAGATTTGCAAAAAAAAAAAAATGGAGGGATAGTAGTCCTCAACCCTCCATCTGATGTGATCAAAAACATCTTGAGATGCATGGTTACATACCGCTGCATCAGAATAAAATCACATCGGATGGAAAATCCTTCCGAGAACCAAATCCAAAAATGCCTTGGGTGCATGTGGGAACACAAGGCCCACATGTGTGGTAGTTTGGTTGGGGAAGTGATGGCTTGACGACCGTAGAAGACTTTATTTTGTACCTGGGTGACCTACACAGTTCTCAGCAGTGAACATAAAATTCTGCAAAAAGCCAATGATGACCATTGAAATACAGGAGACGATGAGTGATTTCATAAGTCGCAAATCACCTGGCTTGGATGGTCTGCCCTATGAATTCTATGTAATCACGCCAGATTTGTTTGGCAGCCTCTTGACAGATGTCTACTGTAACTGGGAGCAGAACAGGAGAACTCCTAGTGCTATTTGCTGGGATGTAGTAACACAGTTGAGAAAGGATGCCAAGAATGGGGACATGCTAGAGAATTTTTGGCCCATAATTCTGTTAAACACAGAATTCAAGATTTTGGTTTATGTGTTAGCAAAAAGGTTGGTGCTTGTCATTGGAAGTCAGGTTGGGGATGTGCAAACATGCACAATCCCAAACAGGTCTATCCATGACAACCTTCACTTTATGTGACATATTGTAGAGATAAAAGCTGGCTTTGGTGGGGTTCTGATCAATTTAGCATTTGAAAGGGTTAACCATTGTTACTTGGAAGCTCTCCTAAAAGTGGCTGGTTTTGGAACCATTTTCAGAAGCAATGCAGAGCAGCCCCTGCTCAGTGGTCAAAGTAAACAGCCACCTATCGGAACCATTTTGCATTGCATGTTTGGTCCATCAGGACTTCCCACTGCCACCTTTTCTGTATGTGCTGGTTCTCAAGTCAATGCTGTGGCAGTTGAAACAGTTGAGGGCATACCTTTTGAACTGGGACTCAAGAGGGCAGTGTCAGCGTATGCAGAAGATGTTACCATCATGATGTCAGATGCTTCCAAAGTAGAGATGGTTGGCTTCATTGCAAAGGAGTGAGTCAGTTGCGGGGGTCAAAATCAATGCTGACAAGTTAGTGAGCTTGTGAAGGAGCACCTAGAGAGGCAGATCGATGCCATAAGATGGTGTTGTCAGACACTGGACTGACAGACCAGTTAAACTACTTGAGGTTGGGTTTGGTCCCCACCTCCAGGTGGATAAGAACTGGGACGAACAGGATGGCCAGTCTTACCCAGAAATGGGCAAAGGTGGTGAATGCCTACATTGCCTCCATCATCATTTATTGCCTGATCATTGTGCCTTGTCCCAGTTATTGTTTGATTAGCTTGGAGCATCTCCTGTTTATTTTCTTGTGGAAGGAATACATTCCACTGGTCAGGCAGCCAATCTAACGTCAGCACCTGTTGCATGGTGGCTTAGGCATGCCATGGCTTCTGATGTGCAGACATGTGCTCAGGTTGCACCACCTGCAATGATTTCTTGACGCTGAGCATGTATGAGCTCTATTTGTGAGACACATCTTTCTGCAGCTCATCTCTTAGACAGGGCTGCAGTCTTGGGTGAAGGATTGACTGAGACTGGGTGCCTGGCACCTAGAATGTCATCAGGCACTCACTTTCCTCAACCAGTCAGGCAATAGGATCAGTGGATCTTCCACTTTAGATACATATAGAGGATTAGTGGCAGAGAAGTGCAACAACATCCTCAGGGAGACCCTGGATGTTGATGAAAATGAACAGTCTAGTCTGTTCCAGTGAACTTTTCGGTCAGGGACTACTATAGATAATATTCAGATGTTTTTGGCCAGGCAGTGCTATCAGTTCAGGATAAACTTCATAGGCACAGATGTGCTGTCAGACAGGCTTAACCAAGGTGTGTGCAGAGTGACAAAACAATCCTGCATGCCTTCATTCAGTATCTGGGCATTGAAGGCTTGTGGAGTTATGTTGAACAGCTGTTGTCACATGCGGGACAGACCCTTCTGTCAGCTTATAGTGATGATTGCTCCGCTGCCCTCCGGCAGTTTTCCTTTTTTTTTTGGTGGTTGTGGCAGAAGAGATTTTCTGGTGGACAAGGCTGAAAGGAATGAGGACAGAGACATTCCTATATGGTAGAGCCCACATCAACTTTTTCAAGTTTCACTTGAAAAGGAAAGGGTAGAGAGGGAGATGTTGCCCTCGAATGAATTTATTAAAAGGTGGATGAAAGTTGTGAAAATAGCTAGAGTGGATGGTACCACTCTAAGTGTAAACTTGTGTATACGTAGTTAAAAACTTTAAGACTTGTATAAGTTGGCTGTTGTGAATGCTTTTTCTGCAACCACTATCATCACTTACTACATTGTCAAAAGTCAACCAAAAATATAGATATAAACTCTCGTTTTATCTTTTTGGAGTTTATGTTCTATTTTTACAGCATCAGTAGTGTCTTCTACAATGTTACCTGTGCAAGTATGGAAGAACAGAGGTAAAAATGAAGGCAATGATGATGATAATGAATCTGTTTGGAAGAAGGAGGAAAAGAAGCAGTAGAAAACAAGATATGATTATTTGGCCACACTTTACATAAAAAGAGTATTATTTTTAGATCAGGTCATCTCATATTCACATCACTGGCCAAAGTCAGTGTTTATCTATTAGTTCTGCAATCGCCATTCTGATCTTCAAATTTTCAACCTGGAAAAGACAAACCAACATTGTATAAGGATTTCTTTTGACTATGGAAGCAAGATGTCAGCAAATTAAGCTTTTAGATAAATATATTTAAAGTTTTTATATAAGTAAAGAGGACAGTATCACAAATAACTGAGTAAACAGAATGTGAACCTATAGATGAAGGTTTGTAACAGCTACTATGTTTCTCTAAAAGAAAAAGAGATACTTAACCTTCAATGGCCAAGTTGATCAAGCTGTTAACTGATACTATAAGGAGCCAAAGTTCACAGAGTGGAAGCATTGCTTAATATGTATAGAGGTAACTTGTTTCACTAACCACAAATTCTCTTATTGTCAAGCAACAATTACAGTACATTTTTGTTCAGTCACTATTTGAAACTGAAGTTTATAATGATGTCCCAACAACACAAATAGAATTAGAGCCACTCAATGAATGTTACCTCAAATTGATGGAAAGACAAAACAAAGTAATTTTGTTTATGTTAAAATGTTTTGCTTACCTGACAACAGATTATCAAAAATACTTCTGAAGCCAATGATGTTAGCAAAACAAAATCCCACTTTATTCCTCAGTTACCTTTTTAACTTTACAAAATGTCTCCTTAGAAATTTATTTTCTTTAATTAGGGGTTATTATTAAGGAATTCTACAAATAGATTTATCTACATTACAGCTCTCTTTTCTTGAAAATGGTTCTATTATTTAATTTTTTTTTAATATAGGGATATCGTAGATACATTATAGGCATGCATTTGACAGTTCAACATGACCTGACTAGCCAGAAAGCTGCATTGGGCTCCAACATCTGCTTTGGCAAGGTTACTAGTTGGATGTTCTTCTTAACACCTGACTAGTTAACAGGGTGTACTGAGTTAGGGGTTTTTTTTTTTGGCACCAGCACTAATGAGGTCACCAAGTAACTTGCTAAACAAAACTTCTTGACAAAATGGAGGTACAAGTTAAGGGATGTGGCTTTGTATCAGATATTGAGAGATTAAAGAATGATAGGGGAACAAGAATAGATATCTTGCTCTAAAGGAGGTGAGGGAGAAAAGATGGTGGAAATGAGATACCGTGGCATACCTTCAAAATACAAGAAGGAGAATAAATAGGGAACAGGAAAAGAGAATTGAGGATAACTGGGTGGGCATATTTGCGAGAGTGTGAGTGGAATATGACAGATGGTAAAAATGAGGATAGAAATGAATGCAGTGAATAATGAACATGGGTAAGGAAAACAGAGGTGGGTCAGAAAGGAGGAGGTAAAAGGTGGGCTGAAGACCAACAGTATAATAAAACCATAGATAGATGAGAAATAGGGAGAAGAGTGTGGTGAAGAGGGAAGAGGTACAGCAATAGATACAGAGATTTTTGGCACACTGGCTGGATATAGTGAATTACAATAAAAGAGATAAGTGTTGATGACAGACATGAGAAAGTGTTCAGGGAAAGGGGGCATTCAACGTAAATATAGTGGCAAGGGAAGTAGTTCCAAGATGAGGGAGTGCTTGTGGCACTGAAGTTGGGTTGGAATATGTGCAGCTCTGCTTTCATACAGCTACAGCAGCTGAAGAAATAGAGCTAAAGTCGAGGGGTGAAAGATGGATAAATGTTAGAAAAATGTGTTGTGGAAGACACATACAAATTGGATGTGAAGGAAAAGATATGATATGCTTTTCAGACATCCTCTTTTGCTGAGATGGATGGGTTTTCTCAAGTTCAGCAACTTGTGATTTCACTTGATCCTTTGTCATCTCTTTCTATGAGGCCCAACAACATGAGGTCAGTGTTCACTAATTCATCTCATATTTTCTTGGGTCCTCTTCTTCCACAGATTCCATCTATATTTAGCTATTGGCACTTCCTTTGTCCTCATCCAAATGCATCACATGACCATATTAATGCAGTTCTCTCTCTTGCACACTACATCAGATGCTTCTTATGCTTAACTTTTCTCTCAAAACATTTGCACTTTGTCATACATGCACACAGGGCTGGATTTATAGGGGTGAGGAGGGGCAATTGCCCCAGGCATCTAGATATTGGTGGGGAGCCCCTACTAGGAAAGGTATGTAGCATTCAATACAGGAACCCCCCCACTCCCAGCAATCTGGCATAATGAAGCTCTTTTTCAATATACAAATGTATCTTGACTTCTTAAAAAATGTAATGGATTCTCTTTTGTGATAAAAACCTGTAATAATTCGACCGTGCGAACCAAAGGAGATGGCGACGTAGACGGAAAAGGCTCCTTTTTACCATGTCGCATGGTCGAACACAAAATAAGATAGAAGGCTCGTCATGAGAGATACAAGCCATAGTGCCAGTAAAAGAACTTAGGACAGACAACCGATATATATATATATAGAGAGAGAGAGTAAGTTTATTAACATAGTGAAACTGTTTGTGTCTGTGTGTACGTGCATGCGACATATATAATTAACACAGTGGATAAGTCAGGCCTTCGTGTACAAGAGAATGTATACAACAATGTGAAGTAACGGACAGTCGTATAAGCAATAGTGTGTGTACAATACATGAGAGTACAAGTGTGCGTGTGAATGAGAGGAAACACAGAACATAGAAAGAGTGTCTGTAACATAGACTGTAAAAAGTCTTAAAACACTGAGATAGAGAAATACCAGTTCGTATTAGAGTTACACAAGGAGATAGAATGTTCATACGCAGGAAGTTGTGGCTAAGTAGCAGAGCTGTGGTATCACAATATGTGTGTTGTGCGTCGAATGCTGTGACCGTTTACCTAATACGGAATATTCTCGCGTGGTGGAAACAATCCACTCAAACAGTGTCGATATAAAACCGAGTGTGTTGATATTGGTGTGTACCTGGTGGTGGGGTTGCTGGCGCACGACATTGTGGTAGACAATACGACTACTGTCATTGGATTGGGCTTATTTATAGTTGAAATAGGGCTCACCGGAAACCCAGAAAAACTCTCTTTCACGTGACCTTATCTCAAGGCCATGATTGGATGTAATGCCCCCTTAGCAAGCAGAACATGGGGACAATTGCCGCGCAAATAAGAACCAATCAGGATGGTGGACAGAAGGGTCCAAGGCAGCCTAAGGCTAGATGTTAGCAGCTTCGTTATCATTTATGATTGAATGCCTGAGAGAGAGGTTTCACTACAAAGCCATAGATTTTTACCACTTTTTTTTTACCACCAAATAATTCAATCAAAAAACAGTTTATACCCAGTTCCAAAGCAGTTACAATTCCCAGAGGAATTGTAGCTGCTGTTGGGGCAGAGAAAAGGGAAATAACAGAACACTCCTGAAACTCTGTGTGTGTGTGTGTGTGAGAGAGAGAGAGAGAGAGAGAGTATAAATGTATATAATGATTCATAAAAAAATATTGTCTCTGGGCCAAATTAAGCCAAATTTTTTTTTCAACACATGACTGAGCTTGATCTTGGCTTCACCAATAGCAGTTAAAGGCATACACACACACACATTTCTACTTCCAAACTTATTTCAGTGGGGATTTGAAAACTGTTCTTATTTTATGAAGCAAGTAAATAAAGAAAACTTTTGAATTTAGTTTTAATTATAAAATTACATCTCTCAACAGCTAAAAGCATTCTTTTTCAGCTTTAGAATTATTGTATATATATTCAAATGTTTCATTAAATCGAACCTTTTTTCTTTTTCATTTTTTCATATATTTTATGTCATTCTGTCAAAGACTTGGAAGTGGGGCAAAAATGATAACTGTGTCAAAATGAATAATTTCTGATTTCTTGTTATTTTCTCTCATTTTGTACCATTACATCATCTTTGGATGTAAAATTTGGTCAGTATAGTTTACATAGTTGTTGTTGAAGTTGAGAGTTTGAAACATAGGTGACAGGTACTATTTTCAAGAAACTTTTTCTCAATTTTGACCCAGTTGTAATTGTGGTAGCTAATAAAATATCTGGATAATTTTTGGTGAAGAAGCTATAAAGAATATTTTATGTTGAGTTTTTAGATTTAGCATGAGTTTCATTAATTTCATAGTATGTACTATTTTTCCATAATCCTCTTTCATTTGACCAAGATATTTTAAATTTTGCTGTATTTCTGATATCTAAGAATGGATATATATGTGTATGACCCTTTTTCCAAATTTTATTTTGGAAAAATGGAAGGGCATATTTAGCTTGTCTTGTCTTACCCATATTTCCCTGCCTAAATTTTATTTTATAAGCTCAAAAAGAACAGTGATAATTTTCTGAAAGTGTTCTGAATACATTATAGGTTTTACTGTGTTTAGAGAAGATCTTTACTTCGCTGCTATAGTTTTGGCAAGGCAGTGTACATTTGTAAAAAAATATATATACTTCAAAGTAAAAAATGTAGTAAATATTATTCATTGTGTCCCACTTACCCCTACTGGAAACTGGAAAAGCAGACTTTTGGAAACAGCTATTTGAATTTCCCGTTTTTGTTTCTACCCCACCTCTCTCTCTCTCAAATACACACACACACATACACACACATCATGCCTTTGGAGCAGCAAGAACAAAAAAAAAAAGGATGTTTTGTTTGTAATTTTCTGTCATTTTATCTTATTCTACATTCTAAAACATTTGTAATTTGTAACTCACATTAAAAGAAAAAAAACTCTTACCCCACTCTTCTCTCCTTCATTGTACTTTTCACAATGAAGGAAAAGTCAAACACCACAAGTGGTTGTGTGGAAAACAAAATTTGAATTTTGAGAAATGTATCTATAAAGCGACATTTTCACTCATTTATTTAAACTTTCTCTGCTAACTCATCAAATTCAATTACATGAAATAGATGGGGCTTAAGATTTAAATTTGGTAATTTTCTAAGATTTTAATTCTTGTGTATAAAAGGCCCATCGAACTCAAAGTGCCCCAGGAACCCCATGGTTTAAATCCGGTCCTGCATGTACACTGACATTGCACATCTGGGGGAACATGCTGACTTTATTTCTTTCTAATTTTCACATGTCCTCTACATTCACAGCCTACATTTCACAACCGTGTAGCACTGGTATTCATACACAAGCATCAAACAATCTATCTTTTACTCTTACAGAGAAGGTTTTTTTTTTTTCAGCACATCCTCCTCTGACTAACAGAAACTGTTGTGCTATCTCCAAAGTGCTTCCAGGACATTAAAGAAAATCTATTTCTTGTGCATCCTTTGTGTTTGTTGATACTGTAAAGCTTCCACAAATACTACACTACTTTTGCTGTTAATATTTTGGAATTCCACTGCACTTCTTGCATATCCATTGTGTGGTGTTATGGGCTGTGATGAGCTATGTGTTGTGGTGGAGAGGGGTGAGGCAAACAGAGGTGAAGCCAGACCGGAAGGGCCAGACTGGAAGGGTCAGATCGGAAGTGTCAGACTGGAAGTCGGCGACACGCGGTCGAAGGCTAGCACGTGGGGCCAGTGAGAAAACAGCGACATTACGAGAAAGACGTGTTCTGATTAGGAGCGATCGTGTACCCCGCTGCGGTCGGCAAGGTAAGGTCCAACGCTTCATTCTGTCCTTTTACTTCTTGTTGTCTTCTTCCTCCATCACACCACAAGCTATTTCGGCCCATAAGAAAAAAAAAAAAAAAAAAATGATGAGTGTAGTCCGGATTGCTAGTGATATAATTAAGCCGTTTTGCGGCGACACGGACGTAGTCGCATGGCTAAAGAAGATGAAGCTGGTCGCGAAGCTCCAAGGGATATGCGACTTGGCAAGTTTTCTACTGCTCTACTTAGATGGTCCGGCGTTGGCGCTATTTTTAGAGATGGAAGAGAGGGACCAAGTTAGCACGGAGAAAATAGAAATCCGCTTGATGGAGGCCTTCGCAGAAGGAATGTTCGAGGCGTATGCTCGCCTGGGGAGAGCGAAGTGGACCAGCGAACAGGTTGACGTGTTTGCCAACGAACTTAGGAGGTTGGGTAGACTGGTGGGGTACGAGGGAGAATCGCTGGATCAAACGGTAAAGTTGGCGTTTGTGACTGGGTTTCCTGACAACCTGTCGGTCGAATTGCAGAAACTGCCGGACGTGAGTACCATGCCCATGGCGGATATAATATCGAGAGCTCATATGCTAGTTTCCTGTCGTAGGTCGACACCGCTGGCAGCAGCGGCGACAGCGGCGACAGCAAAAGGTGGCCGGCCAAGGAGTGGCGGAGAGGGGTCGAACATGGAACGTGCGCGACCGTTCAAAGGACAGTGTTTCCGGTGTCAGGGCCCGCACATGGTGCGAGACTGTAAGTTACCGAAGCCTGAGGTCATCTGCTACCGTTGTCGTGAAACGAGGCATATAGCCACCGAATGTCTGCAGGGAAACGGTCTAAGGGAGACTACTGCGCCAGCGGTCTCCCTTTCAGATCATTAACGGCGCAATTTTTTCTACCCGTTGTTGATGTGCTAGTAGATGGGAAGATGTCGCGTGCCCTTGTGGACACGGGCTGTACAACGACCCTGATGACTCCGGGAGTGGTAGAGACGTGGAGTGGAGAAAGCAGTGTGAGGGCAGTCGACGGTAGAGAGGTATGCTGTGAAGGCATTACTGACGTGCAGATTGAGGTGCAGGGAGCAAAGCTAACGCTGCAAGCAATTGTAGTTGGCCACTTGGTGGATGAGATTGACGTGGTGTTGGGGATGGACGCTATCAACCGTCTTGGTGGCGTTAGGATTGCAGGAGATGAGGTCACGTTCGGAAGCGTGGGAGCATCGTGCGCCGTGAGTCGGGACCGCCAGGGAGAGCAGAGCCCCGTCGAGGACAGCGCCGCTTACACCATCGAAGACAAAGATTTTCAAGGGGCGTTTGATGGTCGGAGGTGGATGATAGAGTGGCGATGGAAGGACGAGCCCCCACTACTAAAGAACAGGGTGAGCTGCTACCAGCATATGTTGAAAGGTCATGCCGGCATCGAGTTTGACGAGGAGGTAGAGAGATGGATCAAGGAAGGAGTCCTTGTCCCGTGGAAAGAGGAGGTGGTGAGTGGAGTGCTGCCTCTGATGGCGGTGGTGCAGCCGACGAAAGGAAAAGTCAGACCGGTGCTGGACTTTAGGGAGCTGAACGACCATATATCGTGCCACATGGGAGGCGAGGCAACGGACGTTTGCGGTGAGACATTACATGTGTGGAGACAGTCGATCGGGGCATATTTGCAGCTCTGTGTGAGTGACAAGCTGGCATATTTGCAGCTCCGTGTGAGTGACAAGCTGAAGTCGGCATATTTGCAGCTCCGTGTGAGTGACAAGCTGTGGCGATACCAGCTGGTGCAGTACAAGGGCCGGACGTACTGTTTAACCAGGCTGGGTTTCGGGCTGAATTCCGCTCTGAAAATTATGGCGATGGTGCTCAAGTCCGTCCTCGGGAAAGAGGAGAGGATAAGGAAGGCCACCAGTTCCTACATCGACGACATTTTGGTTGACGAGACTGTAGTGCCAGCCACCGAAGTAGTGAGACACCTGGAGAGGTTCGGGCTGATTGCGAAGTCGCCTGAGTCGATGGTGGGGGGAGCTGCACTGGGGCTGAAGCTACAAAAAGACAGATCGCGCGAGCTGGTGTTCCGGAGAGGAAACGAGATCCCTGAACTGGGCACCAGCGTGAGTAGGCGGGAACTGTTCTCGGTGTGCGGGAAGCTGGTGGGACATTACCCGGTTGCAGGATGGCTTCGGACAGCATGTAGCTTCATCAAGAGACGAGCCGAAGGAGCAAAGTGGAATGACAGAGTTGGGGAGAAAACGACCGACATGATGCAGGAAGTCTTGGTCAGAGTGAGAGCAGAGGATCCAGTGAGGGGCAGTTGGTATGTTCCCAAATCAAAGAGTGGGATCGTTTGGTGTGACGCCAGTAGCATCGCAATAGGGGTCGTCTTGGAATGGGAGGCACCGTGGTGGAAGATGCAGCCTGGCTCAGGAAGATGGATGACTGCAACCATATCAACGTGGCGGAGTTGGATGCCGTGCTGAAGGGGGTGAACCTGGCCTTGATGTGGGGGCTGTGCACCATCGAGATTAGAACCGATTCGGCCACTGTGCTTGGTTGGGTGACGACAGCCCTCACCAATGAGCGGAGGGTGCAAACCAAAGGGGCTGCGGAGATGCTGGTAAAGCGCCGATTGGGAATATTGCGGGAGCTAACCGCTGAGTTCGATCTGGAGCTGAGCGTAATCTTTGTGCCTTCCGAAAAGAACAGGGCAGATGTCCTAACGAGGGTAAAGCGAGCTTGGTTGCAGGTGCCAGAGGATGCAGAGCAGGCTGTGGCTGCAGTATGCTGTCTGAGTGACTTGGAGTTGAGGAGACTGCATACCATGCATCACATGGGAGTGGACAGGACGTTGTTCCTCGCCAGGAAAGTTGACTCCGAGGTAACGAGGCAGAGCATGCACAGAGTGGTTAGCAGCTGTGACAGGTGCCAGTCTATTGACCCTGCTCCGGGCGTACATGAGGCGGGAAGTATTTCAGTGGCCCAAAACTGGAAACGACTGGCAGTGGACGTAACACACTACCGGTAGATGAGCTGCTGCTGGATAATGGCACTGCATTTCGCTCAGAGGTGTGTTTAAGGCATTTCATACATACTTTGAGATATACATCCCTTCCCCAACACATCAACTAGCTGTTACAACTAGTTTATACCACAACACCTTGAGAATCTGCCACAAAATCTTATTTATCCAAAACCAATACATGGAAAGCTTGTAAAAGAGTATATTCTGACCCACTGTGTTGCCAGTTTGTACATTCCATATCACAGCATTAACTTCCTATTGTTATAATTCTCTCACATCAATGGTTGACTGCGGACCGGGGCGGATGGCCATATGGAGGGAGATGAAGACGGGGACTGCAGAGGAAATCGCAGGAGTGTTAAATGGGATACTCCTGGAACGAGGCCCCGTAGATGAGCTGCTGCTGGATAATGGCACTGCATTTCGCTCAGAGGTGCTGAAAGAAATGCTTGACGGGTGGCAGGTCAGCCGCTTCTTCAGGGCGGCATACCGGACAAGTGGAAATGGAGTGGTGGAAAGGCATCATCGTACCATCAAGACCATGGCAGAGAGGGGCCACATTTCGCCAATCGAGGCCGTATTTTGGTACAATATGTCGCCCAGGTCAGGACAGGCTGAGGAGTCAGTGCCACACAGGGCAATATTCAGGTACGAGTGGAGGCACCCGTGTATTGCATCAATGCCACTCCGGGGAGAAGAAGAGCACACCTTCGTGCAGATCGGGGAAGAAGTTTGGGTAAAACCCCCAAATGCATGGTGCACATCACAATGGGGGAAAGGAACTATAACCTCCATCAATTCAAAGAACAACGTCTCAGTCGATGGTATGCCACGCCATGTTTTGGATGTGCGGAAGATTGTCAGTGCTTCAGAGGATGGAACCAGCTGCAGTGGGCAGGATGATGAAGACAGCAGCAGTAGGCAAGATGATGAAGGCAGCGCGCCAGGAACTCAGGCCAGTCCCGGGGTTGCACAGCGACCACAGAGGGAGCGGTACCCTCCTCCCTGGTTGGCTGATTATGAAACCAATTAAGGTAGTTCGGGAGCGAGGAGTGAGTGGGAGAGCCGGTTGAATGATCTATAGATCAGGGGGGGCGTGTGGTGTTATGGGCTGTGATGAGCTATGTGTTGTGGTGGAGAGGGGTGAGGCAAACAGAGGTGAAGCCAGACCGGAAGGGTCAGATCGGAAGTCGGCGACACGCGGTCCAAGGCTAGCACGTGGGGCCAGTGAGAAACAGCGACGTTACGAGAAAGACGTGTTCTGATCAGGAGCGATCGTGTACCCCGCTGCGGTTGGCAAGGTAAGGTCCAACGCTTCATTCTGTCCTTTTGCTTCTTGTTGTCTTCTTCCTCCATCACACCACACATTGTTTGCAGTACTTCTTTCAAGCATAAAACCAAACTATATCTCACCTACTTTAATTCTGTTTCTAATTAACTAGACTATAACTATTTCCATAACTTTCATGACCTGGTTCAGCAATTTGATAGCACTATAATTACTTCTGTTTAAGGCATTTCATACATACTTTGAGATATACATCCCTTCCCCAACACATCAACTAGCTGTTACAACTAGTTTATACCACAACACCTTGAGAATCTGCCACAAAATCTTATTTATCCAAAACCAATACATGGAAAGCTTGTAAAAGAGTATATTCTGACCCACTGTGTTGCCAGTTTGTACATTCCATATCACAGCATTAACTTCCTATTGTTATAATTCTCTCACATCAAATTTATGTTGTACTATTAGCCCTCTCAAGTCTGGTGCCACCATGAATGACTATCTTTACTTCTCATCTGAATATGTGAATTTCAGATGCATTTGCAGCTTCTTATCAAACTTCTAATGATTTTTTGGATATTCTCTCTTTAAAAAATCCTCTTTTGTAAATTTGTATGCTTGTTTGTTGCAGTCTTTTCTTTGTTTCCTTTGATACTTCTTTTTTGAGAAATATTTGACCCACCTGAGTCTCTGCACTTACTTTTCATATCCTCATACAGTTACAAAAGGCTTGCTTTCAAGTTTGCATACCTGAATTTTCCAACTGATGCTCTTTCTTCAACAACCTCTCCTAATCTGTTTAATCCTTTCATTTTGACACCAAAGAGCTTGGCCTCAATTTCCTTCAGGTACCTATTGCGACATAGTTTTCAGCATTTCTAATTTCACTTCACCCTTCAGACTCAACTCAACTCAAAAAACCCCCCACCTAATTGATTATTCAGTAGTCTCCATTTGTCTATTCTCCTTTTGTACAAATTGAGGGTCTTCAGTGCAATGGTTTGTAATCTGACCCAGGAACTCCCACTGTCTCTATATTGTTGGTATGGTTCTGCACTCTCAACCTCTCACTATACTGTGGATTTGCCTTGTGTACTGCAACATATTTTTTATCATTATTCCTTTTTTCACATGTCTCCCAAATATTTTCAACTTGCAAATCCTTAAGTCCCCTAAAAAATCACCTTTTCAGCATCCCCTCTGGGCCCCTATCTGATATAATCCAACATGGAAAAAGTATCAGTGGGTGAATAGTTTTTTCGTCCAGTAGGCACACATTCACTAAAAGGAATAGAATCTCCTCTTACTGTCACTTCACTTCTAGCACACAGCTCCACACTATACTAAACCCTGCTTATAATGAGTATCACCAAGGTACTGGTTGGGAATTTATTACCTAAATCATATAGTTATTGCTGAAAGTGAAGTTAATGCTAACAGCATTACAATAAAAGTTGCATTACCTATTGTTATTAACATCATCATAGTTTCTCTGGGAATAAAAGAACTTTATTGTTTTAAATTGTTCAAAAATGTTTTCTCTGGAGTAAGACATTAAGGAAAGGAACGGTAGAAAGGTGTGAAATAAGCCTGAAAGGATAAGAAACAGATTTTGTAGCATTTATACCATGATTGTTAATACATTAGCAATCTGGCAGACATCTAATAAATAAGCTACAGACTTTTAAATATATTCAACTTTGTAGATATTTGTGATTAAAAGATGCATAAAAGGCTACTATATATGTTGAAGCTATACCATCATAGAAAGATAGATATGAGATCAATAATTATAATGAACCTACATAATTCTTTACAATTAGTTATCAATTAGTATGCAACACTGTAATTGATTAGAGCACAAAATGTTCTTTTAATAAATTTAGGATTTTACCCTAAAGTCCAACAAAATAAAATTAAATAAATGATTCACATCTGCAGTTCATTCTTGACAGATCTAGACTGTTAGAAATTTCCTGATCATTCCAGTATTGCTCAAGATGCTGAATAGATCTGCTGGTTAAAACCAATACTTTCAAAATACCCTTTATGTGATCCAGACACTCAAAAAATTCAATAATCAATGTAGATTTTCAAAGATTCAGACAGTCAATAATCAGCCAAAAGAATCAGTGGATGGGAAGATTAATCCAAACCAAGATTAAATTGGTCTCCAACATAGAAGCACAAAGGCTGAAGAATCAAGATACTCAAATCATTTTCCTTATTACAAACGTCCACAGAAATTAATCAGCCACAGTTCTTCTTGAAGAATTAAAATATAAAGTGAACACAGTAATTTCCTTTATTCACTGTATGGAATGCAATTTGAATCTCATCAAATTCAAGAGATTGACAGAAAGTGTTCTTCTTTTTAACACTCACTGCTAGTAATTTTATATTCATCAGATTTGTAATATCAGAGCCACTGTGCAGTTTATTTTATAAAACATAAGTAAGAGCAAGATTAAACAAAAAGACCATGAATTCAAACCTTGTTAGAACCTTCATATAATATGCCAATTCTTTCAGTCTGTCAAGCAGCTGCAAAATAAGTCTCTTCATTCTTAATTCATTGTCAAATATAAAAATGAGCACAGTTTACAAGTTACAGTTTCAGGAGTCAATGCACATGTTCAAGTGTGTGTGTGTGTGTGTGTGTGTGTGTGTGTGTGTGTGTGTGTGTGTGTGTGTGTGTGTGTGTGCATGTGTATTTGTGCATGGGTGTGTGGTTAAGAAGCTTGCTTCCCAACCACATGATTTTGGGTTCAGTCCCACAACACAACTCCTTGGGCAAGAGTCTCCTACTATAGCCTCAGGTCAACTCAAGCCTTGTGAGTTGGATTTTATTTATGGACACTGAAAGAAGTCTGTTGCATGGGCATGAGTAAGGATGTTTGTATGTGTTTGTGCATCCTTGTCTAGACATAATCTGACGTTTGTAAATGAGCATCATTGTCAAACAAACATGATTGTTTGTTTCCAGTCTTCAGTGAAAAATATGTTTAACAATGTGAAAATATTTTCTTGTTTGGAAACAGGTGAGGGTATGCAACAGAAAGGACATCTGGTCATAGAAAATCTGCCTCAACAAATTCCATCTGATCCATGCAAACATGAAAAAGTGGACATAATATTTTGCTGCTGCCACTGCTGATGCACACATGCACATATCTATATACACACATATGTATATATATTCATGTACACATGGGTGTTGGTATGAATGGCATTGCATACATGAGTCTTATTACACACTGAACTACATGAATGCTTTACATATTTTGACAGTGTCTTTGATAACTTGTAGCTGTAATCTCTTGACTAAGTATTATCTTTCTGGCTTTGTGAAATCTACTTTCTCAAGATTGATGCTGAGGCAGTTCTGTGTGGCTTCTTTTCTCAAATAAAGACCATTGTGGCTGGTCTGTTGTGCTTGCAGTTTATTGAAGTCTTGACAGGGACATTCTATCAATATTTTTTCAAATTATGTGCGGTTATCCCCCCCCCCCCCACCAATCACTGTACTTTTGTATAGTTGTCTCCTCAGGATTATCTTTCCTCCATATTTCATTAGATAATGCTCTAGCCACTACATCATGTCTCATAGTTAGGTAATATTAGGAGAATATTTTCAGATAGCTATTTATGATATGAGTAGCATCTTCAATTGTTGATTCCACAGAACCTGCATCAGACGTCACAAGTAAATGATTTACCTGCAACCTTATCCCTTTTGTACATCAAGTATTTTGAGGCTGTGTCCTACTTCTGAATTGCAAAACCATATCCTTCAAAATGAGAACCAATATCTGGGTTGTTAGTCCCAGGATAGACTACTTTAGTTGCCAATGTTGCTGTCACATTGAATCCTACAGGAAATATAGCCATGCATGCAGCCTCTCTTTTGATAAGTTGTTGAAGCAGTGCTGTGCAACTTCTCTGAAGCTCCTTTTCACTTTTATGATGTTATCATGTATACAGACTTGATTATTGGCAGGACTTCAATATTTGGTAGTTAGTAGATGCTGTTGAAGGGATGTAATATCACATTAAATAATAGTTGGTGTTGATGTTAAACCTCTGCCACCTTGTTTACATTTCAAGAATAGGTAGTCTACATCTGTTGATCTGGAAAATCCTGGTATGGATTAACAACATCAATAGCCCAGATCTCATCCAGCATCCACTCAAGTAGCCTGAATATTAATAGTAGCATTGGTACAGCAAACATATTGAGGGCTAATCAATTCATTGCATGTGGAAAGTTCCAAGGACCATATTTTCTTTATTCTGGTGTTGTATTCCCTAATTATGTGGTTCTTTCCATCAAAGGAAATGTTTTCAGATATCAGAGAAATAGTCAGGCCATTGATAGTAATATTTGTAGATGGACTTGTATATCTTCCTCACTTAACAACCATATAAGAATATTTATCCTAGCCAACTCCATTCCTATACTTTTTAAGAATATCAAAACTAGGCCATGTTCCTTTATACCATCCATATTCTTGGCATATATTTTCAGATCATCCACAAAGAAGTAATGTGTCAGGTAGTAACACATTGCATTGTTAGGTAGTAACAAAGAAGTAATGTGTTTCTATCTTCCTGTGGACCAATTGCTTATCCTTTAGATTTCCTGAACAAAAAGGACTGGGAGATTACTGAAAGTATAAACAGCATCATGAGGAGATGGTCACTTTGAAATACCTCCATAATACTGTATCCTATCAATAAAAGTATGACCTCTTCCTGTCTTGAAATTCAAAATGGTGGCCTAGGAGGAAGTCAAGTTGTCTATGGCTATAATAATAGTATCTGGAATTATCTATGTATTATACCTACCTGCCTATTTGTCTACCTGTCTTTCTACAAATACACACATGGTACGTATATATACACAAAGAAAAAAGACTACTGACTGTAAGATTTAAGTTATGAATTACTGTCCCATACTGATGTGAGTTTGAACTTCAATAGTACAATGCAAAACACTATATAAACACAGAAGAGTAGTGTAATTTGGTGTTATGTGATACAAGTAGGAATCATTAAACATGATAATATCAGTATACTGTAATGTTATTTGGTGTAGTATAGTAACATGTAGCATACTGGAATGTCAAGATATGTGATATGTATAGGGCAATATGCATACTTTAGAAGGGTATTTTCAGCTGTAGTATAATATACACTATAAGGAGAACATTATTGCTTTATGGTCAGGTGCTAGAAAATGGTACCAAATATTATGTGATATCAACTATAATTTTTCTTTACTTATAGATAATCTACCAAAATTTAAAAAAAAAGGATATGTCTTCTCAGTTCTTTGAAGGCGTTGAATAATTTGATTGGATGGTATCATATAAATTGCTGACATCTTCCTGTTGTACATACAGTAGTTGACCAATGGACATTGGCTGTATAAATCAAACTTCACCTTCTCCAGGTGCAGGTTGTCAACTGCTACTTCTGGCTACAAATTATAACAGAAGATAACCTAAGTCTTTACCTATTAGTATTGACAGTAATAATTTTATATTCATCTCTCTCTCTCTCTCTCTCTCTCTCTCTCTCTCTCTCTCTCTCTCTCTCTCTCTCTCTCTCTCTCACTCACTCACTCACTCACTCACTCTCTCTCAAGTAATAGCAGATACAGAGAATCATATACAGAAGTTGCATCCAGAAAAATGTATATGCACACTGAATGATTATAAAGATAATATTTATTAAAAAACATTTCATTTTCAAAATGTAATACAATTTGCAGACAGATGACAGTTCTAGTCCAGGCACTGTTGATAGCATGAAGCAATGGAATTGCAAACATCAAGAAACATTTTATTTGGTATTTGTGTACATTTTCATTCAATGCCTGCCTTCTATTCAACTGTTGCCTGTTTTTTACTGTAAACTTTATCTTTTAAGTATTCTCATAAAAAAGTCTAGTGGTATGAGGTCCAGTGAATACAGAGGGTATCCTACTGAACCTCATTGTCTAATCCACTTGTTGGGAAAAATCTCATCAAGATAGGCCCTTATGTTACAATGGTGGTGTAGGGGTATCCCATCTTGCTCAAATTCCTTATCTTCAAAATCATCTTGACAGATTGCCACAGCAATTCCGAGTAACTGAGATCAGTCACAGTACCATCAAAATAGAATGGTTCAATTAATCCTTTTGATAATAAACTGTACCAAACTGTAACTCCTGAGAAATCAATATGATGTTCCTCCATAATATGCAGATTCTCAGGACCCCAGTAGGTGCAACTGCAGTGGTTAATAAAGCCATTTAATTTAAATGTAGCCTCATCACTCCAAAAAATTCTTTGTTAGAAAGTGTACATCTTCGACATATCTTGTTTAGTACTACTTGCAAAATTTCACTCTTCCATCTAGAGCATCTTCATTGAGAGCATGAGCTATTCTTGGAATGAAACATTTCCAATGACAGTGCTTCAAAATAAGAAGGACACCTGATTTTGAAACTATTATCTCATGACTCGCTTGCTGTACAGATTTTCTTGAACTCTGACTGGACAGTAAGACTCTGGTATCCTTTCTTGCTTTGTGGGGCTCATTGATGCCTGTGGTCTTCCTGAACAGTTTTTTTTCTAGACATTCTGAAAAGTTCCATCTGCTAGGAATTTAATCGTAATTTGAGTGATGGCAAGTCAGGGAGGTGGCTCTCCTCAACAGTTTTTGCACTTCAACAACATACCTAAATTTCCAGTAGCAGTTTAAGATAAATTTCCTATGCTCAATGCTTAGTCTTGCTTCCTTCATTGTTTCTAATGTATGAAATCTAAAACAAAGTGAGGATTAAGTGAGTTATCAGCAGTCAATGTGCATACACACACACACACACACACACACACACATATGCTCATCATCATCATTTAACGTCTGTTTTCCATTCTGGCATGGGTTGGATGGTTTGATTGAGGTCTGGAGAGCTAGCGGCTGCACCAGGCTCCAATCTGGTCTGGAAATGTTTCTACAGCTGGATGCCCTTCCTAATGCCAACCATTCCGAGAGTGTAGTGGGTGCTTTTTATGTGCCACCAGCACAGAAGCCAGCCAGGTGGGCCTGGCATCAATCACGTTCGGATAGTGCTTTTTACATGCCACCGGCACAGAAGCCGTCAGGGGACACTGGCATCGACCACATTTGGATGATGATTTTATGTGCCACTGGCCACAACTACGATTTTGGTTTCACTTGACTCAAGCATATCATATTGTCCGACGCATCAAGGGTACTCTTAAATAGGCCGGGGGGAAGGCCAGTTTATGGGATTACCTTAGGTTTCCCGTCCATAAAGGGTTTAGCTTTATGGCATATTGTCTGATCCCCCAAACCTGTTGGCCCATGACCACTTAAAAATATATATACATTCTTTTATTCTTTTACTTGTTTCAATCATTTGCTGGAGCACCACCTTGAAAGATTTTAGTTGCATAAATTGACCCTAGGACTCATTTTTTAAGCTTAGTACTTATTCTATCAGTCTCTTTTGCTGAACCACTAAGTTATGGGGATGTAAACACACCAACACTGATTGTCAAGCAGTGATGAGGGGACAAACACAGACACAAAAACACACACGTCTATATATATAACAGGCTTCTTTCAGTTTCTATCTACCAAATCCACTCACAAGGCTTTGGTTAGCCCAAGGCTATAGTGGAAGACACTTGCTCAAGGTTCCACACATCCCCATTTCCCATGTTTCCACACATCCCCATTTCCCATGTTTCCCCCCATGTCCCTTTCCAGTTTCTCAGAGTTGGCACTGTCAATGTAGGTACATTGAAAGTTAGGTCCGGTGAAATTGCTGAGATGCTTGAACAGAGACATTTTGATGTGTGTTGCTTTCAAGAAGTAAGGTGGAGAGATTTAACCAGGTTCCTCATAGGCAAGACATAGATATAAAATCTTCTGGGAAGATAAGTGATAGGATAGGAGATGTGGGTATACTTCTCACAGAGAAATGGGTTGATAAGGTCATAGAAGTAGTCAGAGCGTGTGATAGAGTGCTTAGACTCAAGCTACTCTTGCAAAATAAAACAGCAGCAATTATCTCTGCCTATGCCCCCCAGACAGGGCTACTGAATGAACAGAAGGACTGTTTTTATGATACCCTTCTGCAGGCTACTTCAGAGACAAAAAAGAAAGATCTTATCTTTGTGGCCGGTGATTTC
Source organism: Octopus bimaculoides (assembly GCF_046866305.1). NCBI lineage: Eukaryota > Metazoa > Mollusca > Cephalopoda > Octopoda > Octopodidae > Octopus > Octopus bimaculoides. The sequence goes on along the minus strand of NC_142930.1, from coordinate 80,155,688 downwards.
AATTGACATGTTGGGCAGCAGCCAGGTGCCTTCCAGGAGTACATAGGTGTTATAGAATTGGTTCCCGAAATGAAGAGGGAATAAGGCTGCTGGAGTTCTGTGAGGCATCCTTAAAGTCCTGTGGTACATGGCTTACCCTCCAAATATTTATGAAGAGGTTGTGCAATTGCTTGAAAAGCTTCTGTCCACCATGCTAGTAGATTTCAGGTGGGACAGTATCCCTGCCATGTGTTTGAAAAGTAGAGATCAGTTAAACAGTCTATCAATTCCTGGAAGGCTGGCTCCAAAGACAAGTCTGTATTTCAGCATGCTCTGGAATAGACATTATGATGTCATCATTAGTGACTGAAGTGAAGTCCAACACAGCTTTGAAGTGGTCTTTCCATCATTTCAGGATGTCAGATTTGTCAGTTAAGAGTATCTCTCCATTAGATGAAAAAATAGGAGTAAACACCGTGCTATTAAGGACTATATACTTTCTTGAGACCATCATAGAAGGCTTTAGAATCCTTTCTGTCTGCAGCTTCTTGGAGTTCAGAAGCATTGGATGACCACCAAGCCTCCTTCATCTGTTTAAGAGCACACTGGACCTGGCCTTTGCATTTCTTATAAGCATTCTTTCTGCTGAATGAGCTTTTATCATTAATCCATGTTTTATGAGAACTGTGCATTTTATCTATCAACTGCTGGACATGTGTGCTGTTATTATTGAACCAATCTTGATATTTATGAACAGGAAGTCCAATAACCTCTCAGGATGCAGAATGTGTTGCATCATGTAGAGCCTTCCAAGATAATTCAATGTCATCACTGATATCAACAGTGTTGAATTCAGTGTCCAACTAGTTAGAGAAATCAGCCTGCTTTTCAGGGGTTTTCAAAGGCAGAACATTTATGTGCTTAGGCACTGATGACTTTTGTAGACTTGTGTGTTTCAGATGGAGCGTAACCTTACTATAAAGAAGAGAAAGTTCAGAGAGATAGCAGATGTTATGAAAGGAACATGTAATGTTAAAGTCTTTTAGTTCTTGCTTCTTAATGATAATATAATCTATGAGATGCCAATCTTTAGATCTAAGATGCATCCAAGTTGTTTTGCAACAATTTCACTGTTGAAAGAAGTAATCATGATGTCTAGTCTGAATTCCCTGCAGACAGAACACACACAGACTGCTGAAGTTCATTTGACCTACACCATGATGACTAATTGCACCCTTCCATGTCAGATAGTCAGTACCAATATAAGCATTAAAATTGCCCATAACAATAAGTATATTCCTATGTTGACAACTGAAGATGACATCGTGGAGTTGGTTGTAAAATTCATCCTTTTCCTGCTCAGAGTTGGACATTGGTTGGAGCATAGCAACTGACAAGCATAGCATAAGTGTTACAATCAAGTAACATCATTAGTGTCATGATGCGATCAGAAATACCTTTGGGTAGAGAAGGAAAGGCCCTGCCTATTTCTGTCTTGATGGTGAAACAAACACCAGAGTGGCATGGCTTGTTCTCATTTCTTCCAGACCAGAAAAATGCATATCCACCTTTGCTTTCTTCTAACTGTGATGATCCTACAAGATGAGTTTTACTGAGTGTGGCTATATCAATGTTGTACTTTTTAGTTCAAGGGCAACCAGTGCTGCTTTTTGTTCTGGTGCTGAGTAATTGTCTTTGGTATAATCAAATAGGTAGTTACAAATACAAAAGATGAGAGATAGGTAGAGTCCATAGGTATAAAGTTTGAATGAGTGATTTGCATGTCAGGCACAATCAAAGCTTTTGTTAATGTCTAGAGCAACAACTGCTTTTGCAAAACATCTCTAAAGTGAGAGTCCACTGCTGAGTGACATAAAAGAGTGGGTCTCCAGTGGATGTGGCTCTGTAGAAATTGTACTGGTGATCACTGAAGATAGAGAGAGAGGAAGAGAGAGAAAGAGAGAGAGGAAGAGAGAGAAAGAGAGAGAGAGAGATTCAAGGTGATAAAGAATATCATTGTTAATGTTTATCTCCATTGCTTTGGTATTGTTTTGTTTTGAGGATTTCCATGCACTAATATTTTTGTGTCTAGACTACTGAATCTAATGTTGTTACTTATTTTATTTTATTTTTGTTTATTTATTGGTTCTATATTCTTTTTCAAATACATTTTCCCTGAACTTTGCCAAGAAAATATTCTCATTAGTTGACTGTCCTTAGATTTTTCTAGATCATTATTTCTGTGCAGCTTGCTTTCTTTTGCTTCTTTCTGCTGTCAGTTTCATTAACTATCCTGACAATCAGTTACATCCAGTTTCATTTTCACCGAGTTTTATCTTTTATTCCATTATTTCTGTATATGGACACATAAGAGGTGCAGCAACATCAAAGGCAGGTTAACTAGCAAGTTAGTTTTTGTTTGTGGCAGATGTTCAGGTGCAATAAAGACTGTAAACAAACAGGAAACAACTTCTATCTCATTCCAGGGTGAAAAACTAGAGGTAGTCGATAGCTTCCGCTATCTGGGCGACCAAGTTAGTAGTGGGGGTGGGTGCGCTGAAAGTGTAGCTGCTAGAATAAGAATAGCCTGGGCAAAGTTTAGAGAGCTCTTACCCCTGCTGGTGACAAAGGGACTCTCACTCAGAGTAAAAGGCAGACTGTATGACGCATGCGTACGAACAACCATGCTACATGGCAGTGAAACATGGGCTGTAACTGCTGAGGACATACGTAAGCTCGCAAGGAATGAAGCCAGTATGCTCCGTTGGATGTGTAATGTCAATGTGAATACCTGTCAGAGTGTAAGTATCTTGAGAGAAAAGCTGAACATTAGAAGCATCAGTTGTGGCGTGCAAGAGAGACGATTGCGCTGGTATGGACATGTGGTGAGAATGGAGGAGGATAGCTGCGTGAAAAAGTGCCACACCCTAACAGTTGAGGGAACGCGTGGAAGAGGTAGGCCCAGGAAGACCTGGGCTGAGGTGGTGAGGCAAGACCTTCGTACATTGGGCCTCACCGAGGCGATGACTACTGACCGAGACCTTTGGAAATGTGCTGTGCGTGAGAAGACCCGGCAAGCCAAGTAAGATCGTTGCCAGTGCCCCTGGACTGGTTCTTGTGCGGGTGGCACATGAGATGCACCATTTTGAGCGTGGCCGTTGCCAGTACCGCCTGACTGGCTCCTGTAGGATTTTCGAGCGAGATCGTTGCCAGCGCCCCTGGACTGGCTTGTGCGGGTGGCACATAAAAGACACCATTTCGAGCGTGGCTGTTTTCGTGCGGGTGACACGTAAAAGCACCCACTACACTCTCTGAGTGGTTGGCGCTAGGAAGGGCATCCAGCTGTAGAAACTCTGCCAAATCAGACTGGAGCCTGGTGTTGCCATCCGGTTTCACCAGTCCTCAGTCAAATCGTCCAACCCATGCTAGCATGGAAAGCGGACGTTAAACGATGATGATGATGATGATGATGTCGTTTCTTCTTCTTAGCATCTTTAACTTAGTATTTCCTTTACCATTCTTCTCTACACAACAGCTGTAGCATTTACTACTTTATTTGCTTGGAGTCAATAAATGTTATTTGTTGTGCATCACAATTATTTGAGTTACTTTAACAGAGATCATTTGTTACTGTTCATGGTCTCTTCCCCAAGCTTTTTTCAGATTTTCACATGTCAACTTTTAGAAGGAAAATTAGTCCCATGGAGATATAATTTAGCAAACACCCAATGTGATATAAAAAATATATTTGTCTCTTGCCTAAAGAGTGATGAGTTTGTGTCTTATTAATTGTGAATTTACTAACTATATATTGTGTACTAATGATTCCTGCATCCAGTTACAGTCAAAGAGGAGAAAATAGACAGACAGAATGAAGTGAAGTGGAGCAAAATACAATGTCAGCAAACTGGTAGAAGGGTATCAAAACAAAAGTACAAGAATTCAATTGTCTACAATGTCATTTGTCATAGCAGAGAATATTCCAACAACTGCAAAGCTCAAACATAAAAACTCATACCTAGAAATACCTGTCAGTGTGTTTCAAAAAATTTCAAAACAAGAATTGGAATGGGTTTAGTAAATTAACTAGCTTTTCCATTATTAAGCTGGTATTAAGAAGAAAATCTAGCACAAGTTATCTACATAAAACTATGATGGAAAACTTTAATTTATATATGAACTCTTTAGAATAGTAGTTTTGAATCACAGAACCAAAGCTGGTCTCAAGTTGGTGATATCAAAAGAGTTGTTTCCAAAACATTTCCTGACCTAATATTTTTCCTAACCACTTTATTAAATGGTTAAACAACTAAATCCACAAGTGCCATCTGTTTAGCTGTAATGAAATTTGCACCACCACCACCACTACCACCACCACCACCATCACCACTGTAAATAATAATAATGAGTTTTTTAGTAATTCCAAATACAAAGTTCAGGTCTCCCTCTTCACTTGGGTTGTGGATCATGATAAAGCACTAACGATGCTGCCCCTTTTTCCATTTCTATTAGCAATACTCCAGAATTGATATAAAAATAAAACTTCCTGTTCCACAGTTCTTTTTTTTATCATGACAATCATTCCTTGTCTTCCTAAATACTAAATCTGACAACTATCTCTTCTTCCAATAAGTTGTCTGTGGAGATGAGGTGAACCGTGGGGAAAGGGTCAGTGATGTCAATAGCTGAGGAGCCTTACCAGAAGAGGAAGAGTGAGTGCGGAAGTGGGCAGAAGTAGGAGCAGTGTGGGCTTCTTTGGCCTCAGGCAGAGAGAGAAAATAGACATGTGTAGACATGCAAGCTAGACATGCAAATAGTCACCAAGAGATAGGTGAATTGCACTTTGTTCCTCATATTACAGTTCCCTATATTACAAGTTATTTTGGAACTTGTAATATTTTCTTTTGTTGTTGTTGTCCTCTTCCAAGTGATGGCAGCAAAAATAAGGATCAGTAGTGATGTCATCAGACCTTTTTGTGGCGTGGGAGATGTTACTACCTGGATTCATAAGATCAAGATGGTGGCTAAGCTGCAAAGCATTGAAGATGTAGCAGATCTCATGGTTCTGTATTTGAAGGGAAATACGTTGGCACTGTACTTTGAAATGGACGAAAAAGACCAACTGGATGCAAAGAAGATTGAGCAGCACCTAAAGGAAGCCTTTACAGAAAGTTCATACACTGCGTTCACCTAGCTAGGAAAGGTCAGGTGGACAGGGGTGCAGATGGATGTGTATACAGTGGAGGTTCTGAGACAGGCCACCTTATCTGGTTTTACCAGAAAGGAACTAGAAAAGGTGGCACTGTTGGCTTTCATAAATAGTTTCCCTGATGACATATCAGTGCAGCTGCAACAACTGCCAAGCAGTGAGAAAAAGGTGATAAGCGAACTTGTTGCCCAAGCCTGTGTGTCAATGCAAAACACTGGGTGGAATGCAGTGGCAATGGCAGCTGCAGAAGCCCATGACATCATGCGATGATTTCTGAAGAATGAGGAGAGAAAAACTGCTGTGGAGCAGCAGTAATGGTTTATGGGCTGGTATTTCAAGTGCCATGGTCTACACATGGTAAGGGACTGTGCAGAGACAAAGTTTGAACTCATTTGCTACTAGGGCAGGCAGATAGAGCATATCACTTGATCCTGCAGCCAGGGAAAAGGCCATGGAGAAGTTGCTGCCTCTCAAACTTCTCCTGTTGCTGCCTATAGTTGAAGTCCTGGTTTGAGGAAAGGTGTTCAAAGCCTTCATGGATATGGGCTGTACAATGTCTCTCATGACCCCAAGGGTGACAAAAAAGTCGAAAGGGACGAGTAGTGTTAGGGCAGTTGATGGCAGTGAAATTGGATGTTAGGGTAGCAGTGAAGTGGCGATGGCAGTGTGGGACACAACACTAAGACTGCAGGTAATTGTGATCGACCATGTGGTTGATGGAATTGATTTGGTAATGGGCATGGACACAATCAACCGCTTAGGAGGTGTCAGTGCTGATGGAGATATGGTATCATTTAGTGGTGCAGGGGCGTTATCCACTGTGAGTCTGCAACAAGAAAGGGGGAAAAGCCCTGGGGTGGATTGTACTGCTTACATCGTTGAAGGTAAAAATTTTCAGGCAGTGTTCAATAGTCAGTGATGGACAGTTGAGTGGCACTGGAAAGGAGCAGGGGGGGGGGGGGGGCAATGCTGAGAAACAAGCTTAGCTGTTATCAGCATACTTTGAAAGATGTCAGGGTGTGAATTTGAAGGAGAGGTGGAGAGATTGATCAACAAGGGTATCCTAATCCTGTGGAAAGAGAAAGTGAAGAACATAGTGCTGCCATTAATAGCAGTGGTACAACCAATGAAGGGCAAGGTCAGGCTGGTACTGGACTTTCAAGAGCTAAATGGCCATGTATTGTGCCACACAGGCGGCAAGGTGACTGATGTTGGTGGAGAGACGTTGTAAGAATGGAGATGGATGATGAGGGCTGCAACAACTGTAGACTTATAGTCAGTATATCTGCAGCTCTATGTGAGCCAGAAATTGTGGATGTATGAGCTGGGGAGTTTATAAGGGCCAGACATAATGTCTGACTAGGCTGGATTTGGAGCTGAATTCTGCACCAAAGGTCATAGCAACAGCGCTCAAATCTATCCTAAGAAAGGTTGAGAAGGTAAAAAAGGCCACCAATTCCTATACAGACGACATCCTGGTAGACAAGATTATAGTATCTGCTGCAGAGGTCATAGGTTGCCTAAAGAAGGTTGGGCTGATTACGAAACCACTGGAGCCAATGCTTAGAGGAGCTGCACTAGGATTCAAGATTCAAAGAGACAAAACAGGTCTGTTGGTGTTTCAGAGAGGAAATGAGATTCTGGAACTGGGCACCAGTGTCAACAGATGAGAACTATTCTCAATGTGTGGGAGACTAGTGGGTCACTATCCAATTGCAGGTTGGCTTCAAACAGCATGCGGATACATCAAGAGATGAGCAGACAGGACAAGGTAGGGAGATAAAGTGAAAGAGAGGATGGTGGTGATGATGCAGGAGATCCTAGAGAGGGTAAGAGCAGAAGACCTAGTAAAAGGAAGTTGCTATGTACTCAAATTGGAAAACAGGATCATATGGTGCAATGCGAGCAGTGTAATGATGGGGGTGTCGAAGTGGAGGATGCAGCCTGGCTCTGAAAAGCAGATGATTACAGTGCCTTGCAAAAATCTACACCCCTTTTGAAAATTTATATATTTTGTATAATTTAACAGGGAACAACACATTTTTTCAATTCCAATGATTGTTAAATAATAAGCAGATCCATCACACTTTCCTTTGATATAAAAATTACATTTTAAAAATTTCACACTGATTCTTAAAATCATATAACTGAGAAAAATGTCTCTGCAAAAGTCTACACCCCCTTTGGAATGTCTTCAGCTAATACTTTGTGGATGATCCTGCTGCATCAATTACACCCTGCAGATGCCTCGGGTAGCCTTCCATGAGCTTGCTGCAGTGGTCTGCCATTCTTCATGTCAGAACTTCTCAAGCTATGTCAGATTGGATGGGGAACGTTGGTGCACAACCAGCTTTAGATCTCGCCATAGATGTTTTATAGGATTTAGGTCTGGAGACTGGCTGGGCCACACCAAAACTGTCATTTTCTTGCTAGCAAACCAAGCTTTAGTGCTTTTTGACACATGCTTGGGGTTGTTATCTTGTTGACACTTGAAATTGCGACCCAAGCGCAGAGCTAGCAGACTTCAGCAGGTTTGCCTCCAATATTTCTTGGTACTTGACACTGTCCATGATACCTTGGAAGTTACCAACTCTCCAGGCCCTGTAGCTGAAAAACAGCCCCAAAGCATGATCGAGCCACTGCCATGCTTTACAGTGGGAACGGTGTAATGAGGCTGGTGAGCAGTGCCTTTTTTCTGCCAAACATAGCGTTTCCTAATTTTTCCAAATAACTTGACTTTGGTCTCATCTGACCAAAAAATCTTTTGCCACATGGTCATGGAATCATTAATGTGACTTTTGTCAAAGCTTGCTTGTGCATAGGCTTCAGAAGGGGCTTTTTTCTAGCTACCCTTCCTTGCAGGCCAGACTGCTGCAATACTCTGGAAATTGTAGATGCATGGACATCTGTCCCAGTACTGGAAACTGAAGCTTTCAAGTCTTCCAGTGTTGCACTAGGATTGGAGGTTGCCTCCCGGACCAATTCTGACTTTGCTCTTCTGGTAAGTTTGCTCGGTCTCCCAGACCTTGGTAGGGTAGCAGTGGTTTTGTGCACTAACCACTTCTAACCTATAGTTTTAACAGTGCTTAGGGGCAATTCTAAAGTTTTTGCAATTTTTTATAGCCATTATTTTCATTGTACTTTTGAATAATAAGGTTTTTAAGTTCTTGAGACAGAGGTTTGCCCGTTTTCCTTCCCGAGTTGGACACCTTGTGTTTACAGTCAGAGTCCAAAGACCAACATACCAAAAAACCATGTGGTGAATGATTTTGTAGGCAGTTAAATCACTTTATATAGCAAAATAATAGACTGGCCAAGTTTGTTTGTTATTGTAGAACACACATGTCACCTTTGATTGTTTTGGATTGTATACATCAATGACAAACTACATGATAACACAGTATAATATCGGGAGGGGGTGTAGACTTTTACAAAGACATTTTTATAAGTTATATGATTTTAAGAATCAGTGTGAAATGTTTAAAATGTAATTTTTATATCAAAGGAAAGTGTGATGGATCTGCTTATTATTTAACAATCATTGGAATTGAAAAAATGTGTTGTTCCCTGTTAAATCATACAAAATATATAAATTTTCAAAAGGAGTGTAGACTTTTGCAAGGCACTGTATAACCACATCAACGTGGCTGAGTTGGATGTTGAGCTGAAATGGGTGACTCTGGCCCTGAGATGTGGGCCACACTCTATCGAAATCAACCAATTTGGCTACTGTGCTTGGATGGGTGGGATCAGTGATCACCAATGAAAGGAGGGTTCAAACCAAAGGTTTTGCAAAGATGTTAGTAAAACACTGCTCAGGGGTTCTGTGAGAACTAGCTGCTGAATTTGGTTTGAAGCTGAGCATGGTCTTTGTACCCTCAGGAAGGAATAAGGCAGACATTCAAACCAGGGTGAAAAAGGCCTGGTTGTCAATACTGGAAGATTCAGAGCAGGGGATAGCTGCAGTGTGTCAGCCATAATATGGATGTGGATAGAACCCTGTATCTTACCAGGAAAGCTGACAGGGAAAGTTACTGGGCAGAGCATTCAAAAAGTGGTCGGGAGCTGTGACAGGTGTCAATACATCAACCCTGCTCCATGTGTGCACAAGCTGGGAAACATCTCAGTAGAGTAAAACTGGAGATGATTGGCAGTGGATGTGACACACTACTGGCAGGGGACATCTCTCTTGGTAGTCAACTGCAGACCAGGCCGGATGATGATATGGAAGGAAATTAAGACGGGCACTGCAGATGAAGTTGCACATATCCTGAATGAGATATTCCAGGACCAGGGCCCTGTAGATGAACTGCTGATGGATAATGGCACTGCATTTCCTTCAGAGATGCTGAAGGAGATGCTCGATAAGTGGAATGTGCACCGCTTCTTCTGAGTGGCAAACAGGCTGAGTAGAAATGGGATTGTGGAAAGATACCATCACATGATCAAGGCCATGGTGAAGAGGGGATATATTTCACCACTGGAAGCAGTATTTTGTTACAATATGTCACCCCAATCAGGACAGACCAAGGAGTCTGTGCCACAGAGTGATATTGAGGTATAAATAGCAACACCCATGTACAGTATCACAAAACTCTGTGGAAGAGAGAGAGAAAGCCTGCTTTTGTGCAGGCTGGAGATGAAGTCTGGGTCAAGCTCTCAAAGGCATACTGCACATCTCAGTGGGACAGAGAGACAGTGGCAGCTGTTAATTCAAAAAAATAATGTCTCTGTGGATGGAATGCTGTGTCATGCCTTGGATGTTTAGTAGAATTGTTGCTTCATCAGATGACTAAGGTGGAGGAGAGGAAGCAGGCAGCACTCCATCCCTACAGAGATTACAGGTGCCCAGGTGGATGGCAGATTTCAACATGGAGTGAAGTTAGGAGGCGATCTCTGAAATCAAGCGGTGTGTGAAGATAATGTGAACTGGGAGAAAGGGTAAATGATGTCAATGGCTGAGAGACCCTACCTGAAGGGGAAGAGTGAATGAGAAAGTGGGTGGAAGAACGACCAGTGTGGGCCTCTTAGGCCTCAGGCAGCGGTAGTAGATGGATGCATGTAGACATGCGAGCTAGAAAGGGAATTAGCCATAGGTTCTAGTGACAGGTTAGATGAGTAGGGCATATCTCAGATTTAACCCAGCAGGACAGTTGACACTGAGAGGAAGGTGAATCGCACTTTGTTCATCATATTACAGTTCCCCATATTACATTGTCTCAAGAAAGTATAAGAAAGTTCTGGCTTGTATATTTTTAAAGTGTTATTTCTTACATGATGTGGTATAAAACTGATGCACTTCACTTCCTGTAACATTTGTAGCACAACCTAAGAAACATCAATGCACTTGAGTAGTGGAAAGTATATGTAGCTATGGATGGAGGACTGTGGACTACTCGTTTGTCATGATAGAATTTGTAAATATGTTCTGTTAACTTACTTAAATAATTAATGTTGGAAGTGGAGCTAACAAATCTTAACTTAAAAGCAGAGCAATTGTAGTGGGTGAATAATGGGATTCTGTAGGCCAAAGAAGATAAAACACTTATAATGATTGGAAGGGAAAGTCAAAAATTATTTGTTTGTTGCACCACATGAGTTTATACATATGCACATAAAATGTAAATATATTTGGAAAAATGATTGAGCATGTAATTTAAATGGCTGCTTCATATTGGATCTCTCACTGTCAGATAGCTAGCCCCACTGTTTACACCAAACAAATACTAACTGCCATCCTTGCAGTAATGACATTAACCTGATACATTCCGTTCTTACCACCACAGGCTTTCTGTAGTGACCCTCCACACCAAACATAACAATAAACACAAGAAAAATGTAGACACACAGTGAGAATTATAAACCTAGTCATTAAAAACACTAAGTATACAAAACATACAAAAACACACACACACAAACACACATTTCACAATTAGCAATGTCACTATTACTAATCTTGAATTTCTGATCAAGTGATTGTTAGCTGGAATAAAAATTCAAGTTGTGTGTTTTTCAACATGAACAAAAGAAAAGAATATATGTCTTAAACACACATACCACCAACAATTATATGCACATAAACATGAATAATATACACAACTGTTCATCCTTTTCTTTATTATATGCATACATGCTAGACATTTAAACTGAAAAAGGCCAATAGACTAATCAAAGGTTTAATAAGGATAATCAATAGTTCAGTGATATCAATCAATGGTTCACTAAAAATACTAAGATTTACACATATGATTTATAAGTGGCTTATTGTAAAAAGAGCCATACATGTCACTTTACAGCCTAAATAAAACAATCTATACTATCACTTCAGGGTCATACTGTCACTTATTAACTGAGAACTTTCACTTAAAATTCACATTTTAAAGCTGAACAATTTACTAAATAATTTCATTTTTAATAAATAACTTGCTATTTTGTAATTTATTGATTCCTGAATTTGGAGTCTAAAAATATTGCCTAAAGTTCTATATTAAACATACCACCAACACACACACTAAAAAAAAAAACAAAAAAAAAACGATTATTCACAAAAATCTTTGAACTAAGAAGTTTCCATTACTGTAACTATCTGCCAACACCAGCATCACAGGCACCATTACCACCATAAAAGACACTTGTATCACCATTACTAGCACTACTACCTTCAATATCACCAATGGCCCCAACACTAACATCACAACCAATATCATAACACCATCTATCTACAGCTCTAACATCACAAATTACTTCTTTCATAATTAAGAAATAATAATAGGGAAACAAAGACAGATACATAAAAAGATGTTAGTGTTACCTCACAAGTTTCCTTCTGTTTTGGAGTATCTTTTGTCACAGACAATCTAGGAACCTCTTTCATTGGAGATACCTTGAAAAGAGATTTGTTCTCCTGATGTTTTTGTAGATCCTCTAAATCTTGCATGGTCAAGTCTAGTTTAACTAATAAAATAAAACAGGTGTTAACTTTTATCAGATGTAATAGACAGGAGTAACACTAGCTCTATGGATGCTGACTGAATTGATGGTTACATTGTAGTATTAAGATAATGGCTGAAGGGGTGATGAGAGAGAAAAAAAGGAATTATATTATGAAGTTCAGCTAGTAGATATGGTTAATACAATAGTTAACTTAGTGGTTGGATAGCTATTTAAAATAGTGGCATGCTTCAAATAATTCAAGAACAATTAAGGTGACAGTTATTAGATTAAAAAGACTAGCAGAGTTTTATTTTAATGTTGATGGAACTATATTCAGCTTAAACATCTGCATGTCAATGTCTACAAGAAAGAATGTTGGTGAGAGGAAGTCATAATTTTATCTAAATGCTTACAAAAGAGTGAACTCCACTAAAGACACCCAAGTATTAGGTGGAGGTGTTAAACTGGAATTTTATTAAGTTGAGTGACTGCATAGAAGCTCTCTTGTTAGCTTGTGGATATAGTGACTTTTATTGTGTCACTGAAGTCAGTCTTGATCAAGCAGACCCATGACACATAGGTAATTAGCCAAATGATTATGTTCAACATAGAAACATCTGCAATTCTGGATATGTCATAATTTGCTTAGTTGAGGACCATACTACACAACTCCAGCATGAAATAATAAAGTGTATGTGGTACAGTGTTGCAGTCTGGGCATACTGTGTATCTTCATTGTCTACTCTTTTTTATCTTAATCAACTGTTTAAAATCAATATGCAATACTCACAGATAGGGAATTGTGGTCTTCTATAAAGCATCAACAGGTCATGAAAGATCACTTAATTGTAGTACAAGGGCTCTTCCAACCCACATTCTATCAACATTCTCACACTTCAAAGTTTATCTCCCTCATTTTTTCTACACCACATTTATAACTTGATAACAATTACTTGAATCACACACACTCTTATGCAGTTGATATCATATCCATTCTCCAATAAAATTTCATATACAAGCATATCCAGATGATGCCTAATAACTTTATGTCAAACCTGTACTATTATATAAAACAAAAAGTATGAAAAGATTCCCCAATAGGAACATCAAAAGCGTAGACACAATGTTTACATACTGAGGAAACTCATAATATTGAGTCAACCCCTAAATAATGTGGTTTTTTTCAATTGTATGAACTAAAAGTTGGAGGGGGACAGGATAAACCACCTGCACCAACTTGCTATAAAAGCAAGTAGTAATTTTTCTTTGTCCTTATTCTAAGTGCAAGTTTTGAAGAGTGCAGTTCAATTTTAACAGTTATTTTTTCAAAGCTATAATGGAAGTGACAAAGGAGCACATTTGGCATATTTTGCTTTATGAGTTCAATAAAGGCAACGACGCAACAGAAAGTGTGAGGAATATTAATGCAGTATATGGGGATTGGACAATAAGTGTAAGCCAGTGTCAATGGTGGTTCCAAAATTCCGAGCCAGAAACTACAGCTTAGAAGATGAGCCTCATCCTGTAGCGCTCGATGAGGATGTCCTGCAAACCCTGGTGGAACAAAATCCCATTGTAACTGTTGAGGAACTAGCAGAGAAGCTTGGATTGGGTCATTCAACCATTCATTGACACCTGCATGCCATTGGAAAAGTCAGCAAATTGGGTCAATGGGTTCCTCACAAACTTTCCAAGTCTAATTGCATGTAGAGAGTGGATGTGTGCTCTTGTTTGCTGTCATATTTCATGAATGAACCTTTTTTGGACCAAATAGTAACTGGTGATGGGAAATAGGTTCCCTATAAAAATGTCAAGCACCGAAAACAGTGGGTAGGGAAACGAGAAACACCGGCACCCCAGGCTAAAGAAAGTTTTCACCCATGTAAGGTGTTGTTATCTGTTTGGTGGGATATGAAAGGTTTAGTCCACTTTGAACTTTTAAACCCAAACCAAACGATAACAAAGGAGATCTACAGCAAGCAGCTTGAGTGGTTTAAGTCAACATGAAGAAAAACGACCATCTTTGGTTTCAAGATAAAATGTGTTCTTCCATCAGGATAATGCTTGGCCACATACAGTGAGGATAACATCCCAAAGGCTGGAGCAGTTTGAATGGGAAACAATGTCCCACCCACCATATTCACCAGACATTGCCCCATCTGATTATCATTTATTCTGCAGTCTTCAAAATCATTTGGATGGAAAAAACACACACAGAACAGTACTGGAGGAGTATTTTGCATCACAGACAAGTGAATTTTGGAAGAGGGGTCTTGCAAGTCTACCGGATAGATGGAAAAGCATTGTAGAAAACGAAGGAGAGTATATTTTAAATTAAAAAAAAAATTTGTTTATCTTAATTTTGAAAAATAAAAGAAGTATAAAAAAACTACATCATTTATGGGATGACCCAATATTATGTCCTTTCTCTACCTAAACAACGCATAAGTAAAATCTTCAAACTTTTCACAAACATCAGGTTTTACAGTCTCTTACGATTTTCTTGACAACTTCACATCTATTATTTAGCTAAGACTGCGACCAAAAAACTGACTTTTCTCTTTAAGAGCAAAACCTAAAGCAAAAGAACCACAAGTATTATAGTTGTATTAAAATATCTAGGCCAGTGCACCTAATATGCACACATTCTGAATAAATATATATATATATATATATATAAATGACAGGATATTCTGAGACCTTTTGTGAAACTGCTACCAATTTACAGAGAATTTTTTTTAACAGCAGCAGGCTTGTGTAATAGCTAGATAATTACTATAATCACAGTAATGTAAAATATACATTTAGTTACCAGGTTTATTAGACAAAATAGAGTGAGTTAGCATCTCAGCGATAGTCTCAGTTCTCTCTCCAGTCAACTTAGCCATCTTCTCTCGTTCTTTATTACCAGCTCCTGGCTGGGGCGTGATTCCTGAAAATACATTTTAAAAAGAAACAAAGCTCAATACAAAAGAACCTAGCAAACGATTCTTAATTTCAGCATGATTAGAGGCACTGAAATAAGAAGATAATAAGCAGGAACTGATAACAACAGGAGTAGACAATAGCATGAATAAATAATAATAGGGGTAGTTGCCTATGGTAGAAAGGCTAGAAATATAGATACAAAACATGAAAATAAATTTTAAAAGCATAATGAAGAAAAAATGAAACTGAAAATTTCGTACTCAACTGTTTAGTAGGTAGATAAATGGAATGAAACATTTCCCTTTAGCTTTCCAAATACCCAGAAGTCTAGTATATAAGGGGCTTATCACAAGATAAATTATGATTATGCATTGTTATATTATCCAGACAGAGAAGCTACTAACATGTCCCCAGAGAATATAGTAGAAATTTAGTAAAATCTTTAACTATGTATTTCTATCAATAACACCTGCAAAATGTGGTACAGAATTTCTAACTTGTAATAACGTGTTCCTCACGAAAACATCCAGAATATGTGGGACAAATTCATATCAATTGTAACTATGGATTTCTATCAACACAAACCACAATAAAAGAAGTAAATGTAATTGTAAACATAAATTTTCTTTAATTTCTTTTTAATGCTTTTTTTTTTAATATTAAAAAATGGGTTGTGCTCATAATCAATGAAGGTTTCTTAAAGTGAAGTATGAGAAAGATACAATGACATTAGTATAGTTAATGTTGTTAAAATCTTAAGGTTTGTAAAGGCTGGAGAAAAAAAATTATTAAGTAAGAGAGTCCCAGGGTGATGTAACTCAAGAATAATTTGTTTTATGAAATCTTTAGTTTAGGCACCAAAGGAGGAAGACAGTGGCAAATGAACTGAAGCAAATTTTAATGAAATGACTTCTATCACTTTCCAAGAATGAAATAGAGAGGTATCATGATGATAACGGAGTAAATATTAATATGTTATTCCTAAGTATTTGATTAGTGACCTCTCTTTCATAGGTAGAATCTTTACAGCCCTGGAAAGAATGCTTTGCAGTATTTGTTTCACTTCTTGACACTATGTTCAAATCCTACAAAGTTCAATTTTGCGTCTAATTTTACCAAGATTAGCAAATAAATTATCAATTCAAGGTGGTAACACAGCAAAATTACTAGAGTATGAGACAAGATGCTTTGCAGTATCAATTCCCTCTCTTTGTGCTTTGACTGTGAAACTAGCAACAATATTGGTGCCAAGCCATATCAGCCTTACATTTCTTTTATATAAAATTGGTGGTATGAAGAGAGGAGGCTTTCATGCATGAGTTAATTGCTAGTCTTCCATAAAACACATTGCTCAAGCATACATCTTCGAGAGGAGCTTTCCACATGTAGATTAATAATCTCATGAAATGTGCAAAAAACTCAGATATATATCACTTTCAGAAGCAAAATAACTTTATAGGTAAAGCATTGGACTACCAGTTAACAGCTTTAGAATTCAAGTGCAAAGATAGTAAACATGTTTGGATAGTAAATGTAATTTTACACTCCTCTATCCCCTACCAGTAGCGAAATCACCTAAGAATGTTTCTGGAATATCTCCTTGCCTTTCTACATTCTTTGCCATGAGTTTGTTAAAACAAGTCTAACCAGAGATGTTATTCAGTAACAAAAAAAAAAAAGACAATAAAAGTAGTTACAAATGATTACTTACCAGTGGTCCATTTAGTAATATAAGAAAATATATACTGTTTAAAGTTGTCATCGAAATACTGGTGGTGTGTCCGTAAGCCATCAAAAAAGGCCACATAAGTAGCTTGAGAGAGGGCTTTGGGAATTTTCTGCAATGTATATCAAGGAATTAAAGTCAAGTGGAAACTTAACATTCATCATCATCATTTAATATCTGTTTTCCATGCTGGCATGGGTTGGACGGTTTTGACAGGAGCTGTCAAGCTGGAGAGCTACAGCAGGCTCCATTATCTGTTTTGGCATGGTTTCTATGGCTGGATACCCTTCCAAGCACCAACCACTTTACAGAGTGTACTGGGTGCTTTTTATGTGGCACCAGTACCAGCACTTAATATTAATCTATAAAGAAAATAAAAGTTAAAATATAGAAAGAGACACATGCAGACACATACATACATACACATGTATCAGTGTGTGTGTGTATATATATGTATGTATGTGTATATATATATATATATATATATATATATATATATATATATATTTTATCCAAAATATATAGTATTATATATCCATCACAGCTGACCTTACCAATCAGTTTCATGCAAGGAAACCAATGGATTATATAACCTTAGGCTCATCAGAGCATAAGATTATATAATAATACTTAATGCTCCATTGGTTTCCTTGCGTGAAACCAATTAGTAAGATCAGCTATGATAGATATATAATACTATATATTTCAGATAATATACCCACTCTAGTGACAGATGTACGAGTGTATCTTTTCCTTGACTTATGGTCTCTTAGATGACACACACACACATATATAAGTTGTGTACCTGCTATTAATAAAAGGAAATTAAACAATTTTAGAAATTATGTAAGTGATTCTAATAATACTAGTAATTTTGTTTGTTAAAAACACATTTCAATCTAACATGAATTATATCACCGATTCTGTATCTCTTCCCAATAATAACTTTAATAATAGTTCAACCAATAATTCTTCACTATTATATTGGAACCACAGCATCAAAATTCAAGTTGAGATGGGGCAGCCACTTACATTCCTTTAATAACAGGCACAGATCATATATTTTATTAGCAAAGTTTATTTGGGATTTGAAGGATAGAAATATTCATTACTCTATTTTCTAGACAATTATAAGGACTGAACTTCCATATAAAGGAGGGTGAGCAGTTGTAAATTACATTGCATGTGGCACTTGAAATTCTAAGATGTAAATCTGAATTAATTAACAAATGTAATGCGTTGTTAATACATTGGCCACACCAGATTAATAAAACCTTTCTCAGGATTCCATTTAACTAACCTATGTATTGTATTATACTATAAAACTTCATATAAATTTCTGTTGATTACACTTCATTTCTCATTGTTATTATCATCCTTCTTTGATTTTTTTCCATACTTATTGTTCAACAGCAATTTTATCTTTTGTAATTCTCCAGAACTTTAATTTTACATTTATTTTCTCGTTCCCAATTATCTTATCACTTCCCACTATAATTTTTCATTTTCCTGTATAACTATTTACTAGTTCCATTTAATACAGTGATAATTTTTTTTATCATTAATCATTTGTCTTTTACTTCTTTCAATCATTGGACAGAGATATGCTTGGACAATGCATTGAACAAATCAACCGTCTGTTTATTTTTTATGACTTATCCTATCAGTCTCTTTTACTGAACTGCTAAGTCACAGGGATGTAAATAAACTAACACTGGTTATCAAATGGCGTGAGGGACAAACACAAACACACCTTCACATACATACATACATACATATATATGATAGGCATCCACACAGTTTCCATCAACCAAATTCACTCACAAAGCATTGGTTGGTCTGGGGCTATTACTGAAGAAACTTGTCCAAGATGCTGCACAGTGGAATTGAACCTGAAACAGCTGTGCCTGTACCTAATATTTATATATCTCTTAAAGTATTGAGTTGGAAGAATCATTAACACTGGACAAAATGCTTAGCAACATTTCATTCATCTTTACATTCTGAGTTCAAATTCCACTAAGGTTGACTTTGTTATTCATCCTCTCAGGGTTAATGTAACTGACTTAGCCCCCTCCATTCAAAATTTCAGGCCTTGTGCCTATAGTAGAAAAGAATGTTTATATATCTTAATTTTTTTTATATTATGTTATATTGTATTATTGTATTATATATATTTCACTATGATTTGACTTACTATTTCTACTCTAACACAAAAGTTATCAACCCCTTTAATTCTATGTCTTGATATATTTCTATCTTTCCATGCTTCATGATCCTCTTCTTGTATTTTTTTTATCCCCCTTTCTCACTCCTAATTTTCTTACTATTTTTTCTTATCATTCTAGTTTCTTTGATGTTACTCCTGATGTTACTTTACAAAATTACTGATCCTCTGTAGGTGTCATCAAGTTTGCTACTACCTTGGGTTAAATACTGTCCTTGATCAATTATTGATTGATCAAGGACAGTATATATGCTATAACATTGTAAGCCATTCCCATGTATAGTATTTATAAGGGTATTCGTTCTATTGGAAGTGTATTACATCATTTCCAACATCATGGTGAGATGACAATTGGATGTCATTTAATACTGATTCCAGCTTTATATTTACTTAAGTAACCTATCCGTTATTGAAATAGGCGTAACTGGATAATAAATGCAATACCAATATCTTCATTTTTTTAATTTATTTTATATATAGGAGCACATGGTGGAGACGTAAACGAACCTCCTCCCCACCTTTAGAAAGACATTTTTTTTATAGAATCCCACATTTTTGGCTATGGAGATTACAATTCTGAAAGAAAAATTTTTCACTTTTTCTGGAAATTTTTTTTTTTTTTTGCAAAATACATAGAAAAATATGGAGATTATGATTCTGAAAACAATTGTTTGTAAAATTTCAATTTAAAAAAAAAAATGCCCCAACCTCTCCCCTTCCCTCCCGATTCTGAGGCCTTGGCCTTCAAGCAGGCTATCCACATGCTAGAAATAACAGCCAAATCTTACAAAACTGCGATAATATAAGGAAAGAAATATGTAATCAGTCTACTCACTTTTCTGAAAAGATTTCTTTCAGAGAAATTTCCCACAGTAATATGACAAAGTGAAATAAAAGAGTTCATTTTTTTTTTTTTCTACAACTGAAACCTCCACCATGTGTGCCAGTGAAATTTATGGGGGATAAACTTCAGCAATGTGTTTGAGAAATTTTTCTTTGCTGTAAATCCATACATTTCTTGATACATAGATTTGTCGATGTGAGACCATTTCATATCGCCTGATGATCCAGTGACATACTTCAACCATCTTTTGATTCAGGACCGATAGGCCTCAATGTGGTTTGTGCAAGCACTGGTTTCAGGGTCAACAAAGTTCTGTGAATGGTTTACCGTTTGGTGAATATAGCCAAGTTGCTGTAAATTTCTATAGCTGGCCCATTTATCAGTATGAATTGCAGTACCGGGCAATACATTTCTTATTATCACAGTTTCCAGTGTTGCTGTACATGCTGTAAAAATCCTTTCTTCACAGTGGTGTCATAATGCCCAACAACCCATGTTTGATGGCCTAGTCTCACAACGTTGTCATATCCTCCCTCTTTTTGTCATATTACTTATGAGAAATTTCTCTGAAAGAAATCTTTGCAGAAAGGTGAGTAGATTGATTACATATTTCTTTCATGATATTATTGCACTTTTGTGAGATTTGGCTGTTATTTCTAGCATGTGGATAGTCTGCTTGAAGGCCAAGGCCATAGAATTGGGAGGGAAGGGGAAGGGTTAGGTTTTTTTTTTTTTTTTGTAAAATTGAAATTTTACAAACAATTTTATTTCAGAATCATAATCACTGTATTTTTCTGCATATTTCACAAAAAAAAATTTCCGGAAATAGTGAAAAATGAAGAAGGGGTGAGGGAATGAAATTTTGATGTTGCAATTTTTGAAAATTTTTTTTCAGAATTGGAATCTTCATAGCTGAAAACATGGGATTCCGTAAAAACTTTTTTTTCTAAAGAGGTGGAAGGGTTCATTTACATCTCTGCCAAGTGCGCCAATAAATGCTACTAATAGTTTCTTGCTGTGAAAGCATGTGTCTCGGCAGATTTTAATAATTTGCCTAGACATGTGTCTTTGCAGCAAGACACTATTAGTAGCTCTAGTCTCTATACTGTGTGCATTAGATGTATTTATCTCTCACTAGATGGAATACTTTCTTTATTGGTCTTACATTGACAGAGCAGTAAACTACATATATAAATTCATATGCATATATATATATAAATACACATACATGCACACATGTATATATACATTTACATATATATATATATACACACACACACGTAATATGTATGTTAAGTCTTATAATATACTCCGGTTAGCTTATGATAATTTAGAACTTTTGGTAAATCTCATATTAAATCTCCTTAACTGTTTTTGCACAGTGTTCTATGATATATAAAAAAAGAATGACGGATTTTATGAATTGGCTTCATTGTGTTATTTCTGATGTATAATTATGCTTATTTCTCAATTAGTCTTATTATCTTAATATATAAAGCTGAAGTTGTGTGTCTGTGTGAGGTCTTTTTAAAAGTGTATAGAAATCCGCATTTTCCACTTTTTGTAAAATTTTTTACATCAATGGAATTTTCTTGATGTGAACTTTCCAATGCAGTAATTAGATTTTAAAAATTCCGTTTACTTTGTGTGATTTTAGGGAGATTTGGTTGTCGTTTCTAGCAACTTTTATATTTCTTCCCTTCTACCTGGAACGGCGTTCTTACACACGCGCACAACATAAAAATATAGAGAGTAAGGGTAAAAGAGGGAAAGAGAGAGAGAGAGAGAGAGAGAAAGTGATACATACAAAGTCATAGATTAAACTTTCCTCGCAGTATTCTTTACCTAATTTTCATAACATTGTTACGTAAAAACACATACAACCACACATACGTGGTCTGTGACAACAACATACACATTGATCTCGTTCTCTATTCATTTCTCCCCCTCTTCCTCTCTCGCTCTCTCAAACGCATACAAGTGCAAGTAAACACAATCATTCACAAAAATATAACTCATGTTCGTCAATGTGGCATAGCTACTTTGGTAAAATGAATATCTTTTAATGAAATTTTCTATGCATATATTATTTATTATGTAGATTCCGAATATACAAAAATTTTCGGTGAAAGTGTTTTGGGAGGGGGGTGGGGGACAATTTTCGGAAATTCCACTTAAATTCCTCTTAACTACTGATCTCAGATTATGACATTACACACACAGTTACCACCACACGCACACATGCTACCATGCACACATACACACACTACCATACACACACACTATCACACATATGCCACCACACATGCTTGTGCACACACACGCACATACATACAGAAACCATCCATTCTTCACACTCTCCTCTCCCAGAAAGCACTTTCCCCTTGTCCTAATTCCAATCATTTCAAAAATGTAACTACACGTGGACTGTTGGAGATTTTTTTCCTCCTTCTTTTTCCTTTGGACTTTCCTATGTTACCTGTTTCCAAAGAAGAGCTATGTTTGAAACGTAAAACAACCACTCTTTTCCTTCTCCAAGCATCTTATTAATACTTTACATATGTTACATCCTTGCAATGTTGTTTTTTTCTAGTTGTCTTTTTCTCCATTTAATTATGTGTATTCCATGTTTTTCTCCTTGTCTCCGTATTCTTTCTGTTGAAGAGCGTAGCTCGAAACATCAAAGACTTTCTGTATTCCCGAGCGTCATACTAATACATCCTTTTGTTATTTACACCACCTGTCCTCGTCTGTTGTTGTTTTTTCGTACATTCTCCCGTATATATATATATATATATATATATATATATACGCACACACATAATATATACATATATATACATTTACACACACGTATATTTACATACGTACACATAATATACACACACATATATGTATATATGTGTATAAAGTATTAAATGAGGCGGTGTTAGAGATGAATATATCTATTTTTCCATATGACTTCTATATAGTAACAGCTCTTTCATAACATTCATCATATAGTATTGTTAATTTCAGTATGTAAAATTATATGTACATTGGAACATCATCGTTACATCCATAACACTGCGTAACATTTTTTTTTTTTTTTTTGCTTTTGGTCAGTAAGTGTTATTTCCTATTTGCTTCTATCTAGAAATCAAAGGAAATGACTACCATTCACTTCAAACTTTGCTTTTGTGAGCTGGACATCAACGTTTTGAAACTGACCTATTTTCCTTTACATTTGAGACAGTTTCGGCGATGAGTTACTGATGCAGAAATATTGATATAGCAAATATTCTGCTCAATATCACAGATTTGCTTGTCAGTTGCCTGACCTTAACCACTTGAGCACATCCCTTAGTGGCTGACACTATGTGTATCTCTGATCATGAGCAGAGGTAGTGGGGGAGCATCATAGCTATGTGATGAGAGGGATTCTTTGGGGTTTGAATAAATGTAACAAAAGCAAAGTTTGAAGGAAATATTAGTCATTTTTCATACTTTCAAGGGGTAAGCAAATAGGAAATAACAATTGCTATCCAAGGACAAAAATCATGTTACACAGTATAATTCAAGTTAATGTGAATGTCACTTGATTCTCTGAATTCAAATTTTCTTCTACTCTGTAAATACTACATTCATCATTGCTTCCTCCTTCTTTGTTATCTAATTAAATTAAAGGCATACCAGCGAAAACAACGAGTTTCCCATTGTTATTATATCCATTTTCTTCTCCTATATATCTATATATATTGGGTTGTCCGGAAAGTTCGTGCCAATTTTTAAAGGAAAGAAAAAGGTCAATAAATACTTGCCATTACATTTTTAATCAACCAAATATGAACCATTTTGTTGCACAATGCATCTCCATCTTTCCTTTAACTTGAAAATACCCTCTTCCCAGAATTGAGGTGGTTTCATGGCAAATAAGTCAAAAAGTAAGCTACTATAAATCGGCACAAACTTTCTGGACAACCCAATATATATAAGTAATGCAAATAATCAGAAAATGGAGAAAACCTCAGAACAACAAACACATCAATTGGACCACATTTATGGCTTATTTTTTAATACAAAGCATGACATAGCAAAATAGGTAGCGTAACATATCTTACATGCATATTTTATCCCTTAGTCGGTTATTATGACCGCTAACTCTGTTTACACTTATAATATAATATATGTATGTACGTATATGGTCAGGGGATTCTTGAATGCCACTGGTAGCATGTAACCAACTGCAACCTGTTGCATGATCCAGCCAATGGTGACTAAATTAGCAACATCACCAAGCCTGCTTGATGTATAGGACGATGTTTGAACACCTTGTGGGATGAAAAACAAGACCCTCAACAGAGCCAATGCCCATCCAATTATGTGATATATATGCCTATATTTTTATATTTCTATGGATATCTGTATACATGTCTCTATGTGTATTTATATATCCATGTACAAGGGGGTACCCAAAAGTAACCAGAAACGTTCTCTGTAGGACGAGCCCCTTGTAGTTCAGGCTTCTGCCACTCAGGCATCAGTCTGCCAACCAGCAGCATTGAGTGATGTCGTACTGCCACATGGTGTATCTTTGTTTTGCAATGCTTCTCCCCTTTTTGTGATGGCTGAAACAAAGGAACAGCATGCTTCCATGAAATTCTATTTTTTGTTGGGAAAAATGGTGGCTGAAACAGTTGTCATGTTTCAAACAGCTTTCAAGGATGCTGCCATGTGCAAAACACAAGTTTACAAGTGGTTTCCATGCTTTAGGAATGGTCACTTGTTGCTTGGAGACCAACCACATTCAATACAACTGTCGACCTCCCAAACGAATGAAAACATCCTGAAAATTCATGAAGGAGAACTGTCACTGAACAATTGATGAACTTTTTGATATGACTGGTGTGTCCTGGAGTTCCTGCCAATGGATTTTGAGCAAGGAATTGCGAATGAAAAGAGTTGCACCAAAATTTGTATCTCTCTTGCTCATGGAAGATCAAAAGCATGTCGAGAACTGAATGCATGTCATGAACTGAAAGAACAGTTGGAAGTTGATCAAGACCTTTTTTTGAAGGTCATCACTGGTGATGAAAGTTGGTGCTACAGAATTTGCAGATGTGAAGAAAAAAAGGCATCACTTCACAAGAGTTCCAGCACTGTTTTGAATAGTGGAAAATACACCTGGACTGATGTATTGCTTCAAACGGAGAAGGCAATAAAAATGTAAACATGTAAAACTAAGTGAATAAAATAATATTGCAAAATTCTGGTTTCTTTTGTCTACCCCCTAATATGTGTATATATTTCTGCATATATCAACGGGTGTTTATGTCTGTGTGTATATATATATATGAACTCCTGTATGATCATTTATATATCTTTTGGGCTCATTTTTGTATACAGTATCTATACAGTTATATTTGACTATGTGTATGTGTATACATATATATATATATACATATACATAAATACATACATACATATACATACATACATACATGCATATATATAATATAATAAATGTGAAAACAAATTTCTGTGTGTCAGTGTGTCACACTTTGATCCCCTTTCTCACTATTCAATGACAGTTTTACTATTTGTCATGCTGGGGTGAGAGTAATAGTAGGTCTAGAGACAGAGAGGGCAGTAGCAAAGACAGAGAGAGAGAGAGAAGAGCTGATGTTTTATTCAAAGTAATAGTACTGATGGTGGTAGTGGGAGTAATAATAAGAGAAAGAGAGAAAGAGTGGATGTGTGAGAGAAAGAGGGAGATGACGTACAACTATGTTTAACCATGCCTCTTTGACTGAAATTCCTGTGGCCAACATACTGAACACCGAATTCTTTTACACACACATTTAGCCTTTTGCTTTTATAATTATCGTTTTATTTTTTGCTTTCTTTAATACATATATATATATATATATATACACATATACATACACACACACACACATATATAAAATACACTTTAATTGAAATAAAGTTTCCCCAAAATTAAACATATCTAATATAATAAATGTGAATGTCAGTATGTCACACTTTTTAAAATTTAATAAATCCTTTCTACTGGAAGCACAAGACCTCAAATTTTGGGGAAAGGTATTAAGTCGATTACATCAACTCCAGTACATAACTGGTACTAATTTTATCAACCCTGAAAGGATGAAAGACAAAGTTGACCTTGGCGGATTTTGAACTCAAAACCTAACAGCAGATAAAATACCGCTAAACATTTCTCCCAGTGTGCTAACGATTCTGCCAGTTTGCCACCTTAATATGATATAATATAATAAATGTGAATGTCAGTGTGTCACATTTTTCAATTTTACTCCTGGAGGCTGTTGTGCAACATATATCATTTTAGAATCAGGCTGACCCCGTGAGTAAATCAAAAACATTCCAGGCTGAATCTAGACCCACAATACTGAAATTTTGGATTCTCAAATTTTCATTGCTGTGATTGTTTTCGGTGATTTTTTTATGTAACATTTTGTGACAAATTTTTTTGTACAATAACAATTTTTATAATCCAAAGGCCAACTCTGTGAGTAAATTAAAAACACACCGGGCAGAATCCGGACCTGCAATCCTGAAATTTTGGATTCCTATGTTTTCATTACTGTGATTGTTTCCAGTGATTTTTTTACATGATTTTTAGCGATGAATATGATCATCATTGGGACATGACTCTGGAGGAAGCAATTGCAACAAATTCTCCAAAACAAGTCAGAGGTTTATTTGCAGATCTTCCTATTCAGGGTCAGTTGCTTAAAAGCTATATACTAACTTAAAAGCTGCCCTGGGTGGATTTTAAGCTAGTATATATATATATATATATATATATCATTATAAATATACAGGGATTAGCAATTGAGTTGCTTCTCCAACATACTGAAAATTTAGAAATAGCAGTCAAAGAACTACTGATTCCAAACTACAAATTTTCTCTAAAGTGGATGGCGATATTTGTGGCACACATAGAACAAAAATTACCAAAGATTACCGTGAATTTTTTTAGAGACACTTTCAAATTTATCAGAATATTGAGGCTGAAGATTGGAATAGTGAAATTTCTATTCACTTAACCATGAAACGATTCGTATCCAATTAACTAAAAGCTTGGCTTGTTTACGCTTTTCCCTCCGGTTTTTTGTTCTATGTGTGCCACAAATATCGCCATCCACTTTAGAGAAAATTTGTAGTTTGGAATCAGTAGTTCTTTGACTGCTATTTCTAAATTTTCAGTATGTTGGAGAAGCAACTCAATTGCTAATCCCTGTATATTTATAATGATAAATAGTCTTACCGATAAAGGTTTTTTTCATACTGAACTAGTTGGCAGAATTGTTAATTATTAATTCTATTATTAATTGACGATTCTCTGCTCTTATTCTTGTATATATATATATATATATATATATATATAAGCAATAATAAATCTCTGAGCAAGGTATACTCAGCAGTTGCATGACATCGTGAAGTATGCTTGCCACTTAAATGTGGTTAACCCTTAAGGGTGGATGCTACTTGTAGCTTGTAGCCCCAGGAAGATACCTCCTTCAGCTGGCTATTGACATATTTTCTGTACCCTATCACTATTTGCAAAGGGAAGTCATCCTTCCCATCTTCAACCTGAAGTGATACACAGAGACCTGGGTTTCTTGGTATTGACCCGTCATCAGCGTGTGACAATCACCGGTTGTCAATGTGAAGTGCATCGGGAAAGCACTTCACATTGACAACTGGTGATTGTCACATGCTGATGACGGATCAATACCCAGAAACCTGGGTCCATGTGTATCACATCAGGTTGAAGATGTGAAGGATGACTTCCCTTTGCAAATAGTGATAGGGCACAGAAAGTGTGTCAATAGCAAGCTGGAGGAGGTGTCTTCCTGGGGCAACAAGGTATAGCATCCACCCTTAAGGGTTAGCTACATTTAAGTGGCAAATATACTTCACAATATATACATATATATACATACATATATATATATATATATATATATATATATATATATATATACACACACATTCATACATATATAAGTTTAGGATTGAAGTGAATCAGTTACCTAAATAATAAAGCACTAAGTTCATGTCAAAGAAATAGCAATTGCATACAAAAAAATAAATTAGAGGAACATATACCAAAGTAAAATTGCATATATGATTTGTATATATAATCACAAGCACCCAACTGAATAAACCATGAGTCTAAAGGCTGTATCTCAGAACAAACAGTGCACTTAAGGGACTCCAGATTCATGCTAACTGCAGGTACTGAGTAAGGTAAAAAAAACAAATAACAACAGATGAATATTGGTTCATTCACTACAACTGTTTCAAATGAATTATTTTTTTATTGATGAATAAAGTTATTAAAAAAAAAACTGTTTTCATCAGATGAATATACATTTAAAAAAAACATTCCAAGAATTAACATCATGTGATTCAGCTGTAGTGAATGAACCAATATCCGTCTGGTGTTATTTGTTTACATACACACATGTATACATACACACATACATACATACATACATATATATATATATATATATATATATATGCGATTGAGGCAATTAAATTCTGGCTGCACAAACACCCAGAAACATTTCCTAATCGCATCAACACAACTTTCATCATAGAATCACTTAAGTTCATTCTGACCAACAATTACTTCCTGTTTGCAGACACATACTTTCGCCAAAAATGTGGTATCGCGATGGGTACTAAAGCTGCACCAGTCCTTGCGAACCTCATAATGGGTTTTTTTGAATTAACACTGTATGAAACCTCACGCCAGAAATTTGGACACCTTTTCCACATCTTTTTAATGGACAACTGGAAAAGATATTTGGATGATTGTTTCATCATATGGAAGGAACCCTATGAAAAACTTCTAGAATTCAAATCCATTCTTAATAACATACATCCCAACATTCAATTCACTATGGAATTCAGCAAACATCATCTCCCTTTTCTTGATCTCTTAATTATAAAAACACCTAATAACCAAATCACAACCGACATCTACCACAAACCTACAGACTCACAACAATATCTCCTTTTTAGCTCATGCCACCCAAAACACACCAAGATAAATATCCCCTTTAATTTAGCTAAAAGAATTTGCACCATTGTCTCTGACCCAACCACTCGAGAAATACGCTTACAAGATCTCAAAAAAACACTGTTACAACACCAATATCCCTCCACACTCATAGATCTTGGAATAAAACGTGCCAAGGAACTTGACAAAAACACACTAAAAACCAACCAACATAATAACACACCCAACCCCAAAATACTTCCATACATCTCCACCCATAACCCCAATAACATCGAAGCATTCACAATTAAACAAAACCTCCCCTTACTCACCACAGACCCAAAAATGAACAATATCATTAATACACACAAAGTCCTTAAATGCAAAAGGCAACACAAATCTTTGAAAACATTATTAACCAATTCCAAACTACATACACCACTTCCACCCCCATCAGTTAAAAAATGTGCACGCCCTAATTGTGTCACCTGCCCCTACCTACTTGAAGGCTCTGAATTTACCTTCAAACGAGGAACAAAGTTTAAAATTAAAACCAATTTCTCTTGTTCCTCGGGTAACCTAATTTATGTCCTTACTTGCGCAGGTTGCCAAAACTTCTATATCGGACAGAAGAGCCGCCCATTACGCAGAAGAGTAGCTGTCCATAAGGAACAAATAAACCTCCCTCAATACCGCCAAATTCCACTCAGTGGCCACATAGACTCTTGCGCCAGAAACAAAAAACCCTAAATTCATTATATTCCCTTTCTATCAATGTAAAGACAGAATCTCCACACAAGAAAGAATCAACAAGGAGAATCTTTTCATAGAGAAATTCCAACCACTTCTTAACACACACACCCCTCAATGACCTTATTTCTCTATGAACAGACACAAACTTCCTGTTGGGAAAAAAAGAGTTCATAACTCTAACTAAAAACACTTGTCTCCCCTTACACACACTTCCTGTTTTGACACCACATTTCCTGCTTAACACAAACTTTTAACCCTTTTTTTAAACCTAACAAAACTCTCAACTTTCATGCATCCTTATTTTTCCTACCAATTTATACATGAACTACTATTGAACTACAAAAGTTCAAAGACAATATAATGTATGGGTATATTTATTTTTTTATATATTATTTTTTTATATGTTATTGTTTTATATATTATTTTCTTCATTTTGTACTTCTTTGTAAAAAAACATTTTCATTCTCCTTCTTCTTGATAATTTGTTTCTTCGCAATGAAAACCGGTTAGAAAAAATCTTTATTAAATTATGCTTCCAGTTCAGCATTCTGGCTTTTTTTCATTTTCCTCTATATATATATATATATCTATATATATATATATGTACATGTGTATATATATATATATATATATATATATATATAAATATATGTATATATATCTTTATATTACATTATATATATATATATATATATATATATATATATATATATATATAATGTTATATAAAGCTGAAGCAAATTAACACCAAATATATAGTGCATGTGTTTTTATTGGATAAACTGGCAACATGACCATCCCCAAATACAACAATATCTGTTTCAACACACGATTTCACATCAAGAATCTTGTAAAACAAATATATATATATATATATATATATATATATATGTTAAATCTCTGAACAAGGTATTAACAGTAACTGCACGACAACGTGAAGTATATTTGCCACTTAAATGTGGCTGAACCCTAAGGGTAGATGTTACTGTTGCTTTTAGCCCCAGGAGAACATCTCCTCCAGCTGGCTATTGACACACATCTGTGTCCCGTCTGTATTTGCAAAGGGAAGTCATCCTTCCCATCTTGATCTGCGATACGTACGGATTCGCGTTTCTGAGTATTTACCCGTCCTCAGCGTACAACAATCGCTTTTTCGAGATCAGTGAATATTTTCACTGGAAAAAGTATATACGAATTTGCATCAGAACATCTTTCGCATCAAAAATCGGCGATTGTTGTACGCTGAGGACGGGTAAATACCCAGAAACTCGAGTCCGTGCCTATCGTAGATCAAGATGGGAAGGATGACTTCCCTTTGCAAATACAGACAGGACACAGATGTGTGTCAATAGCCAGCTGGAGGAGATGTTCTCCTGGGGCTAAAAGCAACAGTAACATCCACCCTTAGGGTTCAGCTGCATTTAAGTGGCAAATATACTTCACGTTATATATATATACATATATATATGAATACATACATACATACATGCATACATATAAGAGAGAGAGAGAGAGAGAGAGAGTTCACTTCAAACTCTACTAATGGCAGCACATTGAATAATGCTGCATGGATACATTTAACCAGGATGAAATCTTAACGTAGCTAAACCTGTAGGATGAAAATGGACACCACATAACAAGATATCCATGCTGCAGAAACATATGTTGAATGGTGGCTTAAAGAGAATATATTGTATAAAAGACTGTAACAATAAAAAATTGTGTAGATGCATAATTCTCCATCTTTATTTTAATGTCTTGTCCTGACTGACCCCAGACCTATATGGTTGGTTCTTAGACAACTGTATTGAGACTACCTCCTCCCATGAACAACTCACTAATTTCATCTCTTTCATTTCTGCTTTTCATTCTTCCCTTGATTTTACCTCTGTCATCTTCAACACTTCTGTCAACTTTCTGTTCATCTCTCTCTCTACTGATTCTCTCATCCACTCTCTTACCACTTCTGCCTTCTTCAAAACTATTGACTCCCACTTGTACCTCAACTTTTCCTTTTCCCACCCCTTCCACACAAAACAGGCCATTTCCTACTTCCAATTTTTCCATCTCCAGGATTTTGAGACTCATTCTCAATACTTAGCCCATCCGGTCACTTGTTGTGGATATCCCTTCACCTTTGTCCAAGCTGCCCTACCTGTACCCACTGAGGCTGATCACACCTCGGGCCTCTCTCCTTCCCCACACCTGTCTTCCAACTGCATCACCTTTCCCCTCCTTTTCCACCCCTATTCCTTACCCCTTTATCAGAAAATCTTACGGGCCTTCTGCCATCACCAATGTGATCCTACCACCATCTGTTTTCACCAGTTACCTCTCTCCTCCTTCAAACATGCCCATAACCTATTTAACTTACTGGTCCATAGCTTCCTCCTCCCCCCAACTCCCATCCATCCTGAATCCTTCCCTTGCTCCAGACCCTGTTTCCACACTTGTCCCTTCATCACCAACACCACCTTCCTCACTGGAACCAACCAACATATTATTCATATCTGGTGGCTCTTTCTCTTGTATCTCTTGTAACACCATCTATTGCCTGAAATGTACCCTTTGCAACTCGTTATAGGTTGGTTAGCTTGAGTGTCATGTAGCCAATAGATTTACAAAACATTTAAGAGATATCCACCTCCCCCTGCCACCTGTCACTTTTGCTCAACCAACCACTCCGAACACCTGTCTTCAACCTGACCTTATACCATGGAACTACCACCATTAGATTTCGCCAAGAACAGTGCTACATTTTCACACTATGAATTGTTTGGACTTGACACTTCACTCCTTCCTGAAACAGCTTCCACTTTCATTTTCTTTTTTTATCATTTTATTTTATTTTAATTTTAATTTTTTGATTTATCTTCCACATACCCATATACATAACTTACACCCCCCCCCCCACACACACACCACATACATGTCCCATACACACATTTCCATATCTTAGTATGTACAAAAAGTCTTCACCCACAGCGACACACACATACACACACACACACACACATGCAGACACATATGCATATACACACAGGCCCATGTACACACATAAATACATTCATACACATGCAGCAACACCCATGCACTCACACATGTATCACCTTGCCTCAACCACACATCCATCCACCACTAAATCTTACACTCCCTCACATACACATCACTCATATAAACACAAACATACATGCACACAGATACTCACAGACACACACACACACACACACAAGCATGCACATGCACGCACACACTGGCCATTTTTGTACTCTTCTGCCTTCAAAAACCACTTTCACTATCTCTTTCTACTTCCAGTCAGTTATTTTTTGGCCATGTAACAATACACACGTTTTTCAGAAACAAAGACAGAAACAATGATGATGATCATGATGTTCCTACTTAATTGTATTTTCAGTTACCTGGGTATATATTAATTCTATTTATCTTTTACTTGTTTCATTCACGGGACTGCAGCTATACTGAGACACCACCTTCAAGGATTTTAAGCAAACAGATCGGCCCTAATACGTATGTTTTAAGCCTGGCTCTAATTCAGTTGGTTCTGTTGCCAAACTGCTAAGTTAGAGGACTGTAAACAAATTGACACCAGTTGTTAAATGGAGCAGGGAACAACACAAAAACACACACATGTATGTGTGTGTGTGTGTGTGTAGTTATATATCACCATCATCATCATCATTTAATATCTATTTTCCATGCTAACATGAGTTGGACAGCTTGACAGAAAATGGCAAAGCCAGGGGCCACACCAGACTCCATAGCCTGTTTTGACTTGGTTTCTATGGCTGGATGCCTTTCCTGACACCAACCACTTTACAAGAATGTACTAGGTGATTTTTATATGGCACCAGCACCCACACAAATGCTTTTTATGTGGCACCTTAGTTTTTAGGATCTTAATTCTGTTGTGGTGGGCAGGTCTTCCTGAGTACAGCAATGTACCACATATCTTTGTCCTCCATCATCTCCTTCATAAGGCTCAGTATCTTGAGATAAGCCTTCAATACTTCATCCCATGTCTTCCTAGGTCTCCCCCTCTTCCACAACTTCCCTCCACTTTAAATGATCAACACTCCTTTATGCAACTATCCTCATCCATCCACACCATGTGACCATACCAGAGGAGTCTCCTCTCTTGCACACAGCATATAATACCTCTTATGCCCAACTTCTTTCTCAATACACCAATGCACTGTTGCATATGCACACTGACATCGCACATCCAGTGGAGCATACCAACTTTATTCCTCTCCATCCTTGGGCTCCCACACAGTTTCTGTCTACCAAATTCACTCACAAGCATTGTCAGCCTGGGGCTATAGTAGAAGACACTTGCCCAAGGGGCTTCACAGTGGGAATGAACCCAAAACCATGTGGTTGCAAAGCTAGCCTTTTAACCACACAGCCATACCAGTGCATGTGTGAATAATGTCTATACAATAGCCATCCAATTAACAAGATGGACACTCTCTTTTGATTATTTGTTCATTTTCACTAGTCCCAGGTAAGCTCTGAATAAACAGACTTCAAAAGCATTCTAGTGATATTGTCATATAGAAGGGGGTAGCTTATGCCCGTGAAGAGAGCAGTGCCATCAGTATATTCTGTATCTGTTATTTTTGTGGTAGGGTGACAAGAGAAGGTAGATTTTGTTACACAGATACATATATATACATGATACAAATTAGATATTTTTTCAAATGCAGAATTGCCATTAGAACAGCAGAAATACTGGGTACATTACCCTTAAAAAGTGGAAAAATTTGTCAACAACCAGCCATGGGACTTGGTAATGGTGACTACAGTGAGATGCATATGGAAAAAGTTCTTGGAACTGAGTAGCATACTTTTGAGTACTAATAGACTGTCACTGTGACTGAAGGAAATGATGTATGTTGCATGTGTGGAGAGTGCTTATGATTTATAAGAGTGAGACATGAGTAATGAACACAAAGTAGCAGCAGAGAAGGCTCTAAAGAACAGAAACTAGACTGATTCAGTGGATGAGAGAAGGGAAAAAGAGTGAGTTGGGAATAGAACCAGTGATGGATCTTGTGAAGAGAAATGGAACAAGATAGCTTGATCATATGCTGAAAAAGTCTGAGAGGAGTAATGGAAATTAATGTGGAAGGAAGTAGCAGAAAGGGAAAGGCTAAGTAAGACATGGCTAAAGTTGATGGTGGAGGAAATAAAGGCAGGGGGTTGGTTAAGGGCCTGCAAGGCTTAAACTTCCAATTTAGTAGGGAAAATATGCTTGGTATATTTTGTTATTGTGAAACTTATGTAAATATTTCATTCCTCTAATAGTACTGTTATTCAGAAAGGCATGAATATCTTGCAATCTTTTAAATCAGAGGCCCTATACATCTATAAGACATGAACGTTATTATTAAAACTATTTAGAATGTGATAAGATTGTTGGGATTTATATTAGTGTTCAAGTTTCATCCACTCATCCCTCCCACTCCCCTCATTGTCCAGGATAGATAGAATTTGTACCAGTAATATATTGGTTTAATTCAATCTATTTTTTTTTCTTTAAATATACTTTGTGTCCAGTCAAAAGGAATTAGGTTGTTGATATGGTCCAGTAGTGCTAACAGTTATCATTAGAGCTACTTTTGTTGTTACCTCTAATACAATTGAGATTCTTCTCCACATTTTGGTTTCATTAATATTTGTGTTTTATGACAGGAACTTTGATGTTGGAATCTATATGACTTTACTAATAACCTTGGGAAAGACAAACTTCACAACCTCCTGTTCTCTCTCCCTTCTAGATATTTTATCTCATTCCAGGGTGAAAAACTTGAGGTAGTCGATAGCTTCCGCTATCTGGGCGACCAAGTTAGTAGTGGGGGTGGGTGCGCTGAAAGTGTAGCTGCTAGAATAAGAATAGCCTGGGCAAAGTTTAGAGAGCTCTTACCTCTGCTGGCGACAAAGGGACTCTCACTCAGAGTAAAAGGCAGACTGTATGATGCATGTGTACGAACAGCCATGCTACATGGCAGTGAAACATGGGCCGTGACTGCTGAGGACATGCGTAAGCTCGCAAGGAATGAAGCCAGTATGCTCCGTTGGATGTGTAATGTCAATATGAATACCCGTCAGTGAGAGAAAAGCTGAACATCAGTTGTGGTGTGCAAGAGAGACGATTGCGCTGGTATGGACATGTGGTGAGAATGGATGAGGTTAGCTGCGTGAAAAAGTGCCACACCCTAACAGTTGAGGGAACCCGTGGAAGAGGTAGGCCCAGGAAGACCTGGGCTGAGGTGATGAGGCAAGACCTTCGTACATTGGGCCTCACCGAGGCGATGACTACTGACCGAGACCTTTAGAAATGTGCTGTGCGTGAGAAGACCTGGCAAGCCAAGTAAGATCGTTGCCAGTGCCCCTGGACTGGCTCTTGTGCGGGTGGCACATAAGATGCACCATTTTGAGCGTGGCCATTGCCAGTATCGCCTGACTGGCCTTCGTGCAGGTGACACGTAAAAGCACCTACTACACTCTCTGAGTGGTTGGCGTTAGGAAGGGCATCCAGCTGTAGAAACTCTGCCAAATTTAGATTGGAGCCTGGTGTTGCCATCCAGTTTCACCAGTCCTCAGTCAAATCGTCCAACCCATGCTAGCATGGAAAGTGGACATTAAACGATGATGATGAAGTGCAAAGAATGTAGTCCACACAGATAAGAAATAAAAATGATGCAAGACATGTCTTGCAAGACATCTGCATTGATGTTGAAGAAGTCAATGTCTTCATCAGGTGATCACACTTAAGCTCTTGTGTTTTTGTAAAAAAATCATAACTGCACTGCTGCTACTACCACATGAGGGCACCTCAAAAATTTGCTCCATTTTACTTTGAAGGAGAGAATTGAAGGCTTTTTGAGAAATCCATAAATAGTCCAAGACTGCTTGAAGGTTTTTAACCCTGACTTCATCAATGGTTCTTCTAACTGTTAAGATCTGTCCAAAAGTAGACCTATCTTTTCCTGAAACCATTTAGGTTTTTTAACCAGACCTTCACAAGTTCTAGCTGTGTACAGCTGCATGTGGTTGAGCAACAGGTTGTTGTAGATTTTTATGGTTACTAGTGTCAGGATGATAAAATAAATTTTAAGAATATTCTGTAACCAATTTATTTATATTATCTTGAAGGGAGAAACAACAACAACAACAACCGCCACCACCACCACCACCACCACAATTGTCAAATTGATTCCAATTTGACAATTGTTATCCACATTTCTAAGTATTATAAAACATTTTATTGAAGAACAAAAATTTACTCAGAGAAGTAAATCACAATCCTGTGATGATGGTGAAAATAAAGTCAAAAAGAAATATAAGATATGATACATTTTGGGGTAATAACAATGAAAGCATTTTTTTATTTTTATTTTCTCTCTCTGATCATTGATGAAACTTCTTATGGTAATGTAAAACGAATTAATGAATGTCTTTAAAATGCAGCAATTTTTTATTAGTATCAGAATACTTTCCATACCAGATCAGACAGCAATAAATATCACCAAGAGAGAACAACAATTCTAAGCTAATGACTGATGTGATCTATCCCAAAAGCATGTTAAGTGCTGTTCAGTACATAGATCATTGAGAGAGAACATCACAGAAGTCACATCAAATATACGACACGATAAGTAGAGAAGTCATTTCATATTGTAATGTCTTCTTCAAAACAGTTGTGTCACAGCAGCTACATATAACAGAATATAAACTTCAAAGAAGAAACCAAACAAAAATATTCATGATGTGTGCTGTTATGAAATGTCAGTTTGTGAGAAATATGAAGAATCAGATGAGAAAGCTAGATTCTTTTCAGTTAAGAATAAAGTTATTTTACACAGTAACCAATAATCTAACAACATCAGCAACACAGAACTTTATGAAAAGAGAGGCAGCTGCCACCTGAGCTTTGACTTTATGACTCGTAAACTGGCATTTCTTAGGATACATCATTTGAATCAGCTGTATAGCTGAATATTTTGAAGAAGCAAGTTTAAAAATCTCATTGTCAAATACCTGTTTGTCTCTGAGTGACTCTATAAAATGACCTCACTGCTATCAGAGGTTACCAAAAATTACAAATAATTTGGATGCCCTCAGAAAATGTAAATTATTGCAAGAAATATTGTAGAAATGTTTGTAAATTCTAAAGGAAATTGCTATGGCATGCAGTACTGTTAATAATGATAATTCTCTGTTAATGTATAAGGGTAGGGCTAAACACAAGTACATGAGTTGTACTTATTTTTTTTACCACTGAAAGTCAAGAGTTGATCCTTGTAGACTTTGAACACAAGACAAGACTAAATACTCTGTAAGAATTTATTCCAACTTTCTACCATTTCTCTCAAATCCACACTCTAGTAGTAGTAGTAGTAGTAGTAGTAGTAGTAGTAGTAGTAGTAACAACAACAACTTACATTGAGAATGACATCATTATAACCAGTTGGGATGGACATCAGCATTGCAACATATTTTTCAGCCATGCGTGAAAATAGCAGTTCTTTGCTTTGATGCATAGTAGGCTGTAAATAGAAAAGAAAAGAAACAATCTCTAATTATGCAGTACAAAACATTAACTACAACCTATTTGGTGCTAAAGAAAAACAACACTAAGTGATGCTGTAGCACTTGTTAAGACATTTAGAACCATATTGTTACTAAACTAAGTAATCTGTTGGAAGACCTGTCTACACTATTGTTGGGTCATTTTCCTCAGCTATGGTGGCAATAGCATCATCATCATAATCAGAAATGTCATTTTGATGTTCATTTTCCAACACTGATGTGAGTAGGATGGATTTGCATCATGTTAACTTATCTGCAAAGTTCAATGTTCTCAGCTCTGACCAAGGTACATGATCCCATGTCATCCTCTATCAAGAATGTCTTCCACCACCAAATGATTTCATCTGTATCATTCCTGTTAAATTACATAACAACACCAATGTAGTTGTCACTAAACAACAATGATCTACTTTACCATCTCACTTGCACTTTTCTCTCTTAACATTGCACAACTACTTGGTATTTTTATGCAAAGTTTAATCCTTCACAGGTTTAATGATTGACTATTTATTTCAATTATTATTTCTTACTTTTCTTATAATTAACGAAACTAGCACATTTCTTATTATATGTTTCAGAAAGGATTGGTATGTTGTAAATAATGGCTTTTATTTATTTATTTAATTTTAAAAATCCTATGTACCTTTTTCTTTTCTATAGTTGGCTGTCACCATAGCAAAATAAACTATATATTTTCTTAAACCTCTACAACTCAATTATGTTTAAATTCTGAGATAATGAGTGCTTTTAAGGTTTGATTTATTAAGATTCCCATATTTAATATGTAACTGAAACTGACCTTTACAATGTTCCTATTAAATAATATGGAAATTACAGCAGGACAGAAAATTCTCACAGATCATCATTATCATCATCTTTAGTTAATGTCCATTTTCCATACTTGCATGGGTTGGACTGTTTGACTGAAAACTGGCAAGCTGGGGAGCTACACCAGATTCCAATCTGATTTGATATGGTTTCTATGGTTGGATGCCCTTCCTAATGCCAGCCACTCCAAAAGTGTAGTGGGTGCTTTTTACGTACCACCAGCATGGTTGCTAGTTATGCAGCACTGGCAACCATGAAAAACATAAAACAAACTGACAGAGGAGACTTATTATTTCTTTATTTTCATGTTTTTTGTGTGTTTTATGTTTATTTGTAAGGTCATAAGTTCTTCAAACTTTACCAAAGTCAATGACAGATATCAAGTTATCATCATTATTGTTTAACATGCATTTTCCATGTTGTCTTAGGTTGGATGGTTCAACAGGAACCAACAAGCCAGAAAACGGTGCTGAATTCCTAAATATATATTTTGGTAAGGTTTCTATGGCTGCCTACCCTTCCTGATGTCAAACACTTTATAGAAAGCACTAGGTGCCCTTTTTGTGGCACTGGCACTGGCACTCATAAGGTTACCAAGTGCTCACAAGACAAGACCCCTTCAACTGAGTGGGTTCTAGTATTGAAGGAGGTGTAAGTATGAAAGAGGGACAGGAACAGGTGTTTTCCTAAAAAGGGGATATATGGCTTCCCCAGCTGGAGACAGAAACATTGAGAGTGTACCTTCAAGGTACAAGGTGAATATGAGAGGCAGGAAGGTGAATATAAGAGGAACAGAAAGTTCTCACAAATGTAGATTATATTTTTTTCCTGCTTCTGTAGTTGCATTATAGGAATTTGATATTTCACTATTCATTCTAGTCTTTAAAGTGTACATTTGCCCCACATAGGTGGTTTGAGAATCTGTTCATATATCTGTGCTGCCCAGAGACAAAAGAACAGTGGGTGGGTAAGTAGGTAAGTTCACGATAATGTTTAAGCAGTTTTACAGTTAATTAGAGATGGGGATTGTGGTAGACACAGTGAATATCAGTTTAAGGTGGCAGGGTGAAGGAAATAAGAATGGCTCAGGGAGAAGGAGGAGGTGATAAGGGACAGTAGTAGGAACACAATGTGAAGTGTAAGAGGATAAATAGTATCATTTACAGCACCTTGAGTGAGAGGTACTGCAATTAGAAGACTGATGGAGTGATAGGTGTTAGAAGATGAATTGCAGGGGAAAGCTAGACAGTACGTCATTTTGTTGGGATCGCTGCATCTTCTCAAGTGCAGCATAGTACCACTGATTTCAGTCTTTTGGCATCTCCTCCCTAAGGTTCAACATCTTGAGGCTGGTCTTCACTGTTTCATCTCACATCTTCCTAAGATTCCCTCTTCCACAGGCTCTTCCCACCTTTAGCAATCAGCAGTACTTTACACAACTGTCCTCATCTATATGCATCACATGACTATATCAGTGCAGTCTTCTCTCTTGCACATTACATCTGATGCTTTTATACTCAATTTTTCTTTCAACACATTTATACTTTGCAGTACATGTACACTAACATTGCACATTCAGTGGAGCATGTTAGCTTCATTTTTTTGTAGTCTTCACATGTCCTCTGTATTCATAGTCTAAGTTTCACCACCATGCAGCATTGATGTTTGTAAACAAACATCATACAATCTGCTTTTTACTCTGAGAGAGCCCTTTTGTTACCATCAATGTAATGTATTTTAGCAACTATACATTCAGAACATATCCTTCCACTGATAGTTAGGTCATGTAGGTGACAGAAACTATCTATTACATCTAAGGATCCTACAGGGCATTCCAGAAAAATCTATTTCCCATGTGTTATTAGTGTCTATTGCGCCAGTAAATATGCCACAAATGAAGTTTACTTTCTCTGCTAACCTTCCTTTGATTCCACTGCACCTTTTATGTATCCATAGTTTGCATTGAGTACACCATGTAGAATTTTTACCTACACCTTTTCTAAATAGTGAATAGGACCAATTACCTGAAGGAATTAACATCCTATCTGTTTTTCCTACTAAGAACTTTGGTTTTTGTTAAGTTAGATTTAAGGTCCTTTGATTCTAGGATTTGCTTCCACATCTGGAATTTCATTTCTAATTCTACTACAGTTTCAGCTATAAGAACAAGGTCATTAGCACAGAGGAGTTTCCATAGGCAACCAATCTTAAATTCCTCAGTTATAGTTAGGAAGACTACAATAAATAGGAAAGGAATGACAACTGAACCCTAGTGAACTCCTACTTGCACACTAAATTCATTACTGTACTCATGCCCAACTCTCACCTTACTGAAAGCAACCTTGTACATGGCTTGAACAATTCTCACCAGCCATTCATCTACTCTTCCCTTCTGCAGTGACCACCAGATGAAGGAGCAAGCAACCTGTCAAAGCTTTTTCCAGATTTACTTTTGGATAAATATTTCTCCTGCAGTTACCTTATGAGAAAGAGAGCATCAGTAGTGTTTCTCCCAAGTACAAAACTAAACTGTATTTAATTTAACTCTCTTCCTAATTAGTTAACTTGTAAATCTTTCTATACTTTCATGATCTGGTCAAACAATTTTATTTCTCTGTAATTACTTCTAAGAAATCTCCTTTATCCTTATAACAGTTGACAATAATGCTGTTACACCAACTGCTGGGTATGATACCTTCCTGTACAACTTGATTTACTATACAGGTGACTGAGCTGTATCCCACTCCATCAGATATTTTAAGCATCTCAGTAATAATTTGTGATGGGTCAGCATCTTTCCCTGTCTTCATATCCTTAATTGCTTCATCTATTATACTGCTGTCAACATGAATAGCAGAACCTGCTCTTTCTTCCATTCATTCTCTAATATAACACCTCCATGCTTCTTTGTTTTCAGAACCACTGTGTAGAAGTGTACAATTACCCTTCTGTACACACATCTCTACCACATCTTGATTTTCTCTGAATCACTGCATTTTGTCCTCATGCCATAGAACATTGACAAACCTCTTTCTTTCAGTTTCTTCCCTCACTGTCTTCTAGCTTCTCTTCAAGCTACCTGGTATACTTTTCTGCTGCTCCCATTCTTCCAATCCTGCTTCTTCATTTTTGTGGCGCTATATCCCTCACTGTTCTAACACCATGTCAACCTTAATCAGGTGGAACTTTACACCAGCAGGTTGTTCTATAAGAACTTCCATTTGTCCTGTATATTATGTGTCTCTGTCTCTTCCTTCTCATCAAATGCCTCAATTAAAACTTCTCTAAATCTCTAACTGTTAAAAAGATCCTTAAGCTTCCATATCCTCCTTTTCCAGATAAGTTTGTGTCTCTGAGTCCAAGTAGCTCTTAGTTTTTGTCACTAACTACTAACCTATATTGTGAAATACATTCTTCACAAGAAAAAGACTGCATTCACAAGAGTCTGCTTTACCTGTTTTTTGGTGAGGATGTAATCAATCTGGTTTATGTGCCCACCAGATTGATAGGTGATCAAGTGGCTGGTAGGCTTTCTGAGTTAGTGCTGCAGATCAACCAACCAGTCAGTCACATCACAGAACTCCAGCAGCCTTGTTCTCTCCTCATTTCTAGAATCAAATCTGTAAGTTCTGTGTACACCATGAAATCCAATAGAGTGCTACCTAATATGTCTGTTGAAACCACCTGCCTCAAATTTATGTGTGTGTGTGTGTGTGTGTGTGTGAGAGAGAGAGAGAGAGTGAGAGATAAAGCTTGAACAGTGAAAATAATGCCTAATAAACTCAAACAACTAAGAAATCGAGATACTGCCATTGTCAGAACTATACACTCTTTCTATTGTATGGCTTTTACTCCTTAACAATTTCACAGCAAGACTAATTAAGCATTCTTATACAGAATTAGATAAATAAATTTCTGTATGGTATATTATGTACTCTACTTCACATTGTGTATTAGTTTGCATGTAAGACAAGCATAAATTTATCTTATAAGCAAGCATATAAAAAAAATAATAAAAACAAGAAAAAATATCTCATTACATCAAATAATTATTATTCTCATAATTAACCTTAATTTACATAGCTGTGAGAAATGTTTAAATATTGCTGCTAGAAACTGGGTATCTTATTTATTGTCTGCCAATATACTAATGTGTAACACTGGCTATGTACACACACACACACACACACACACACACACACGCACATGCACACACACACACACACACACACACACACTATAGTGACTGTTGTTACACTGCAGAATCAATACAGAACAAAGATTTACGTAAATCATATTGGAAAAACAGAAGTGTCATGTAAAACAGCAATGTTGTAAAGTAATAACTAAAGTTGAAAATAAAATAAAACTTTGCTGATCAAACAAAACTGTGATACTTTTACAGTTTTCAGAGATAAATTCAGTAAACAAGTTTGGTTTTTATTGATTTTCAATTAGATTAGGAGAGAACAATTTCAGAAAGTATTCCTCAATAACAAGATCAAAAAAAAAAATGAAAAAAAAAAGGCTGTATTCTGGAAAACATATGGTATTATTAACTGACAAGAATAAAATAGTCTCAATTTTAGAATATGCAGTTTTGTTCTAAAATATTCTTTAAATATTTCAAGATTGTCCAGTTAAAATATTTTTCCCAATTTTCTTTTTAAATATCTCCACAGACAGACGATTTCAGTAGTTTTTCTATCACTAAAGAAAGAAAAATCTAT
Source organism: Octopus bimaculoides (assembly GCF_046866305.1). Classification (NCBI taxonomy): domain Eukaryota; kingdom Metazoa; phylum Mollusca; class Cephalopoda; order Octopoda; family Octopodidae; genus Octopus; species Octopus bimaculoides. The sequence goes on along the minus strand of NC_142930.1, from coordinate 80,111,878 downwards.
GATGTGGGGAATCTATTTTGTTTTATCTTCTATTTTCTTCAAATAATTTTGCAACATTTTTTTAAAAGTTAGTTTAATGTCGAATAGGTTAAGGCAGTGTTTCCCAAACTTTTCATGCCAAATTGGAATGTTGCCCACCTATCAGCAAAAAAATGCTCCATCGCCCACCTGTGTAAAAAAAACCTGATGCAATTGACTGCACTGACCTCAAATGGATTACTATATCAGTTTGGAATATTCATCTTGAAATCACTCCACCATGTCACCATGCAATAATTGTAAATAGTTGCGGTATGTAGTTAAATCCTCATCAACCAATTCATCTTTCAAAGAATCAAGGTGTGGAAATTGATGGAATTGACATTTTGAAATGTTACTCTTATACAGCACCAATTTCGAAATGAAGGTAGTGATAAATAAATGATTTACAGTCAATGAGAGTTTTTCTGTTTCCTTGCAATAACTTATTCAAATCATTTAATTTTGTGAATATATCACAAAGAAAAGAGATATCGCACCTTGCAGCCATCAATGAAGCAGATAGTGGAGTATCTTCAAAGAAAGGTATGATTATATGAAACAGTTTATCAAAGTGTAAAACACAGTTTCCTTTTCACAGCCACTGCACTTCGATATGGTATAAGAATTTAGTATAGTCCTCAGCATTTCTCTGACAGAGTTGACGGAAAATTCAATCAGACAAGGGACTGGACTTCAATTTGTTCACAGTCTTGATAACTAACCATAGCACATGGTTCAATCTACTATTCATATTTTTTGCCACATAAATATTTCTGGTGTGCCAAGCAATGAACAGTTAGTATCCAGTGGGAAATTTCAGGCTTTGGGAGAGATGAAAAACCTCTGTATTTTCCTATCATTGAAGGAGCTCCATCAGATGCACAGGCAAGAATATTACTGAGTGGGATATTATGTTCAAAAAGGAAAGACTTGGGAGTGTGAAAAATAGTTGCACCTTTTGAATCAAGCAGAAATTTCTCTGTGAACAACATTTCCTCACAAGGTTGAAGGTCTTTGCTGAAACACCAAATATATATATTAATTGTCACACAACAGTTGACTCAACCACTTATGTAGATAATTCAGAACGCTGGAGAATATTAATGAGCTGATATTTGACATTGTTGACCATTTCATTGATGCATCAAGAAATCTTGTTATTATTAAGTGGGATTTTTTTCATTATATTATCGGGTTTTCCGTGCATAATGGTTGACAAAACCTCTTCGAGAACTAGGTGAAGTAATGTTTCTCCAATTGTGTGAGACTTTCCAGACTTGGCAACAAGCCATGCAATGTTGTACGATGCAATTAATCCATCATTCTCCTGCATACTAATTTCCTGAAGTAGCGTGCTGAATGTTTGTGTTTGCTTTTTGAAAGAAGCACTCAGTTGCAAAGAGTATGACAATGGCTTGGCCTTCTACTCAGAATGCTTTGCATCAAAGTGATACTTCAAGTGTGAAGGTTTCTTTGCTTTGTAGGTCAATGTTTGATGGCAAAGAAAGCACATTGGTAACTGACAGTTCTGAGAAGAGGGAATAAATCCAAATGATAAATAATCACTACTGTACTGTCGATAAATTTCCTTGACTGGGGGAATGAGTAAGGTGAAAATGAGTTTCTATGGATGGCATCAGAAAGACAGTATGGTATTCTCAAGAAAAGAAGTTGATAGAGTAGAGTCAGATGACATGTCTTTACTGAAGCAAATACAGATCTAGTTTGTTTGGCTGCCAGTATTTCAAAAATTAAAGTTTATTCAAGTTTTTCCAAAAAAATGTTTTTAAAAAGTTGTAGAGGTTTAAAGTCTGATCATTTTCAACCACACAAGAAACACAATATCAAAGCTGACATTTCGTGCATGACTGCACATTGTGTCAGCATTCTGAAAATAGCACTTGTGTTTCAATATGAAGCTGTAGAATTATGCAAGACATATAACCCCTCATAACTTTTTTATTTTTTAGAGTTTTCAGAATTTTTTTGCGAATTTGTATTCTACAGGCAGAACTTCATACACTTATGTAAAAAAAAAATTGTGGTAGAGCATGATTCAAGGCCTAGGCCTATTTGGCTGCTATTTTTAGCACATGTGACAACCATCTCAATGACTGTGCGACAAAAATATTCAGTCAATAACCAAGTCCACATTTTTAATACAAAGGGATGCCTTATGTGAGTAGTCAAATCGATAAAAGTACATTCTTATTCTAGGCATGCCTAGATATAAATAAATGCAGAATGAATTTCTAAAAGTTCTTTGTCACCCACAAAAGGTTACATCAATCACCAAAATCTCAAATCACCCACCATTTTCTAGAAATTCACCCATCACCCACCTGTAAGTTGAAATCGCCCACTGGTGAGCAATATCACCCACTTTGTGAAGCTATGGGTTAAGGTGTAAAGGGGTGGTAGTGTTCACAACTGAAAGCTGTCAGTTGTAGTGTATAGAAGAAACAATAGACTACACTGGACAAGAAGAGAAAGATTGATAAGGAGAACTTAATATTCATTTTGAAAAAACATGCCCAAAGCACAAGTTTTTGCCCCCAACTACCACTACCATGGCATCTTCTCTGTAATACCTAACTTTAAGTCATTGTGTCAGAAGTCTTCACTCTTTTCTTTACACCTATTTTACACAAGGTCATCAAGACTGAAAAATGTTTGTTCAATGCACAATTCAGTATTGATGATGTTGACTTTTTAATCATTAAGCAGACTGACTATCAGATTGCTCAACTGCAACATGTTGCAAGGAAATAGAGGTATTATGAGTAAATGAGGTAACTTCTATGCAGTTTCTAGAAATGCTAGAAATAGCACAAAATCTCTTTCAAATCTCATCTTCTTAAAAAGGAGGAATGCATTGGATTATGTCTGAAAATAGATTGAATGGTTACTTTTGATCATAAGACAGCTCAATAAGGGTTGATCAGGGGCTAAACAATAATATAGAAATGAAATACAATACACAACAAATCTCTTTAAAGTTATAACACACAATGCTTCACCAAAACTATTCCAATAAGATAGATGCCAATGATGATGTTGAAGATGACAACAATAATGATTGTGTTCAATGTAACAATGCCATTGATTCCCTTAACAAGCTACAAATGAAAGGTTACCATTGAGAAAAGCTATATATATATATATATATATATATATATATATACCTCAGTTTATAAGAAATAAAAAACATTAAAGATAAAAATTCAGTTCAACAAATAAACAAATCGGTGATAAGGAGTAAAATTTCAGCCCTGTTACCTCTAATAAGTCTAAATATATCCACCAAAAGATACTCTCGACAAGGACTTTTGTGTTCTCTGACAAAAAAATGGTTTCAAATACAACACGGGTCTTGTTCTGAAAATTAAAATAGTAAAGCAAAATATATTGTAAGGAAAAGAAAGAAAAAACAGAAATTTAAGATATATTTCAAGACTTTCTTTTCTTCATTTGGATTTAGACAAAATATCAGAGACAAATGGGATGTTAGACACATTCCTTAATGGTATAATTCCTTAGTTTTTCAGTTCACTTCTGTACAACATTATGATTATTTAATATTGCTGTATCAGTCCTTTCTGTCATAGCAAATTCATGTGAGGTTCGTTATGGATTATCTTATGTGGTCTGCTTGCATGCTAAAGCTCTATACTATTTTCATATTGCCATTTTTCTTAGACAAGAGAAGGTTTATATCAGTACCAGAGAATCCTTTCTTTGAAACACTTGAAATTAGATGGCAAGGTGTAGGCAGCACAGCTTTGCTTTATATTATGTTTTTAAGTATATTTTGTTGGAACAACCTGGTATAATGTGCATTGTTTCACAAAATTCTTCACACAGGTGAGATTTGTCATCCATATTATTGAAATAGTGAATATTCTTTTCAATGTATCCATGTGAAGGCCAGTTTTTTTTTTTATCATAAATGTTGTTGCTTCTCATTCAGGACAAATATGTGCATCCAGGTTACAGATAGTCTATTATCTATACATGAGGTATTATAGTTCATGAAAATTATGGCCATATAAAAGCATGGTTGTTCACCATGGCTGATCTATATGTCATCAACATGTCTATGTCTAAACCAATTTCTTGTGAGGATTCTCTTACTACAGTTATAATCAATTTGCTACCTTTTCTTTTTATCAGGTCTTGTCGCAGCAGATCTTGTGAACTGAAAGGTACTGGATCTAATACTTAAGTTGTCTCCCACATCCCATTTCCAGGGATGTACTGTCATTACTGTCACTAGATATCAGACTTATTGTGTGGTTATGCAATGATTTTTTAAAAACGTTTTCTAGTATTATAGTCTAAAAAATTCAGTTATGTTCCAGTCTAATACAGAGTTATAAGTTACAGTTATCACAACAAATATGTTTTTTAACTGCTTGGTAGACAAACCAGGATGAGAGCCTTTTCATGATGGCTCAACCTGCTAGAGATAGTAGCCAATTATCCTCAAATCACACCCTATCTTCTCAAAAAAAAAAGAAAGGGACACATCAGATGATGTAATTTTAGATATACTAAGCTGTTTAAAATTAGACAGGATGACCAGAACATCTCTGAGCATAGTTTTACTTGATCATGGCTAACCTGCAGCTAAATAACAACAAAATATTAAAATGAATACAAATAATTACAAGTTAAAGTGAATTAGCTTCACTTTTCTACATTCCAGATTTACCTTTCATCCCTCTGGAGTTAATAAAATGAGCACCAGCATAAGATAGGGGTTGCTTCAATCAACTGTTCTTATCTCCTCCAAATAATTGTGTGTGTGTGTGTGTGTGTGTGTGTGTGTGTGTGTGTGTGTGTGTGTGTGTGTGAGAGAGAGAGAGAGAGAGAGAGAGAGAGAGAGAGAGATAGAGAGAGAGAGAGAGAGAGAGAAAGAGAGAGAGAGACTTCTGATACATGTGACCATTCATTCATTATGTGATTCAGTTAGGGGATGTAGTTTGAAAGCCATCCTCTAGACAAGAAGTTTATGTACTACAGGAAAGTCTGATAATTATTAAACCAGATCTGGATGAAGTATGGTAAATTAAAACAAAAATGCATTTGTAATGGATTTGAACTTATGACAAAATAATTTGAAAATCTAACACTTTATCTACTCCATTTCACCCAACCAGCTCCTGCTGCTGCTGCTCCTCCACTGTCATCATCGTCATCATCATTTTCCATACTATTAAGAACATCTAAAATAAATACAGCAATAGATGAGAGATGTCTGTCAAAAAGAAATCATTGAGTGTCAGAATAAAATCCAACACATATTGAAAATTCTACAAGAATCAGTAGAATGAACTCGCTTTCAGTGTTATTCAATAGTAATATAATTTTCAATCGTATTATTTAAGATATGGAATGCAGACATAGCATGTGCAAACCTGATAAATGTATATAAACAGTAATTGATCGATATTTCTTTCATGCATACATACTAAACACATACATGCAGGCACATTTACATAGATGTACTATAACAGTTTAAGTTCCATTGCTCATTTCTTTTTTTACAACAAGAATCCATTTCTGCACTGCACCACATACAAATGTATGATAATGAAAAATAAATAATAAATAAAACCAACAAGAGGCTAAGGATAGAAAATTAATAAACTGATCAATAGTATATGATCTGGTTGATGGCTTGTGACAGAAGGATCTTTGAAACACTTTCCTAAACTGAAATACATAATGCAAGAAGGCATTCTCTTTATAGAAGAAAAGAGCCAACAGATATGAATGTTATACAAAAGTGAAATAAACATAAACATTCCGGTTTTGGAGAGATGAAGACAGTTGATTCAATCAACTTATGTATTTTACAAGTGCTTTTTATTTTATTGATACCAGAGGCAAAATGCAAAGCATATATAAATTAACAAGTTGGGGAGAGCATAGGAACTTGGTAGATTGTAGCTTAGAAATGTGGAAAATTAAGTTTAATGCTCTACTATTTCTGCTAATTTGCTATATTCATGACAATGAAATGTTGATACAACAAAACAGAATGACTATGTGGTAAGACTTTTGCTTCCCAAACACATGGTTCCAGGTTCATTCCCACTGTGTGGCACCTTGGCCAAGTGTCTTCTGCAATAGCCTCGAGCCAACCAAAGCCTTGTGAATGGATTTGGTGAACAAAAACTGAAAGAAGCCTATTGTGTATGTGTGTGTATGTGTGTGTGTGTGTCTTTGAGTCTATATTTGTCCACCACCACCATCACTTAACTAATGTTGGTGTGTTTACATCCTTGTAACTTAGCAGTTCAGTAAAAGAGATCCAATAAAATAAGTACCAGGATTGATTAGCTTGACTGAAATTCCTCAAAGTGCTGCCCCAGCATGGCTGCAGTCTAATAACTGAGACAAGTAAAAGATAAAAAATTAAAAAGTGAAGAACAAGTCACACAGCAACATGATGGCTCTCAACCTGGTAAAGGGAATGGTGACCCTGAAGATAATGTTTGAAGGAAGTGGGAGTGCTCATGCAAAGTAATGGAGTGATCATGAAATTTTAAAATTTGAACAAATTTAATCTCAATTCTCAATGTTGAATATTAGAAGACTAAAATTACCAAAGAGCAGGACACTTGGAATGAAAGACACATAAAAACAATGAGGGGTACTCCAATTTTACTTTAAAAATTTGAATAAGTTAAATTTTGATTTGAGGCACTGAATAATAAAATAATATTAAACCCAAGATTACTAGTTATTATTGTTGTTGTCATTGTTTAGCCTCAGATCAGCCCTGGTTCAGTAGACCTATGATACTGTGTCAACCATGATTATCCCATCTTTTATACACCTTGGATTATATTGGCCAATATGTCATACTATTTTTAAGATAATAAGTTATCATCATCATTTAGCATCCATTTTCCATGCTGATATGGGTTAGACAGTTTGACTGGAACAGGTAAGCCAGAGAGTTGTACCCAGATCAAGTTTGGTTTGGCTTGGTTTCTACAGCTGGATGCTCTTCCTAACACCAACCACTCCAAGTGTGTAGTGGGTGCCTTTTAAGTGTCGCCAACACAGGTGCCTCTTCCGTGTCACCAGCACAAGTGCTTTTTACATGTCACCAGCACTGGCACCTATTATGTGTTACCAGTGCTAGTCACAACTATGATGTTACTTGGCTTGATATGTCTTCTCAAGCACAGCAAATCACCAAATGTCATGATCACTTGTCATCACCTCTGTGTGACTTAACTTCTGAAGATCATGCTTCACCACCTCATTCTTTGTCTTCCTTGGTCTACTTCTTCTACAGGTTCCCTCCACAGTTAGAGAGAAGCACTTCTTTATGCAGCTAACCTCATCCATATGCATCACATGACCATACCAGCACAGTCTTCTCTTTTGCACACCACATCTGATGCTTCTTTTTCATAATTTTTCTCTCAAGGTGTTTACACTCTGTTCTACATGTACACTTACATTGCACATCCAGCAAAGCATACTAGCTTCATTTCTTTCAAGCCTTTGCATGTCCTCTGTAGTCATAGCTCATGTTTCTCTACTGTGTAGCATGGCTGTTCACACAAAGCATCATACAATCTGCCTTTCACTCTGAGGGAGGGACCCTTTGTTACCAACAAAGTTAAAAGCTCTCTGAACTTTACCCAGCCTATTCTTATTCTAGCAGTTATGCTCTCAGAACATCCACCTCCACTGCTGACTTGGTCCCTTAGATAACAGAAGTTATCTACTGCTTCTAAGTATCCTCCTTAGCATTTGATGGAGTCTATTTTCTGTATATTTCTAGTGTCTAATGTACATGTACATCTGCTATACACAAAGATTACTTTCTCCGTTAACCCTCCTGTAAATACTGCTGCACCTCTTATGTGTCTAAAGCTTACACTAAGAACACCTTATGGAGTTTCTACCTATGCCTTTTCTACATATCAAGCAGGGCCACCTCCCCAAAGGGATCTGTGATTTGTCTGTTTTCCTACTTACTAAGACTTGAGTCTTTACTAAATTAACTCTAGGACCTTTTGATTCTAATCCTTGCTTCCACTCCTGAAATTCTTCTCTAGTTCTGGCAGTGATTCAACTATAAGAACAAGGTTATCAGCATAGAGGAGCTCCCAAAGGCAGCCTATCTTAAATTCCTGTTATAGCTTGGAGGACTATGACAAACAAGAGGAGACTGAGAACCAATCCTTGGTGAACTCCTACTTGTACACTGGATTCGTTGCTATACTTGTTGCCAACCCTCACCTTACTGACAACATCCCTATATATAACTTGTACAGCTCTCATCAACTACTCATCCGTCCCTAGCTTCCAAATTGACCACCAGATAAGGGAGTGAGGAACCCTGTCAAAGGCTTTCTCCATGTTAACAAAAGCCAAGTACAGGAGTTTATTTTTGGCCAAGTACTTCTCCTGCAGCTGCCTCACCAGGAATATAGCATCAGTGGTGCTTCTCCATGGTACAAACCCAATCTACATCTCATCTAGGTGAACTCTCTTCCTAATTCGTTGTGCTATGACTCTCTCTGCAACTTTCATCACTTTGTCCAACAATTTGATACCTCTGTAATTATTTCTGTCTAAGTCATCGCCTTTACCTTTGTAGCAGTTGACTATGGTACTGCTACATCAGTCATTGGGTATGACTCACTCGTGTACAACTTGATTAACTATATGGGTGACTAGACCATAATCCAGACTGCCTGATATTTTAAGCATATCAGTAGTGATTCCTGGTGAGCCAGAGGCTTTATCTACCAAACTACTATCTATTCGGATTGCTGGTCCCTCTGTTGGATCCACATTAGGCAAACTCTCCTTCTCCCATGTGATCTCTACATTTAGCAGCCTTTCGTAGTGACACTTACAAGTTTCTTTCTTTGCAGAGTCACTAACTGCAAGTGAGCCATCATCCAAGTGAATGCACTTCTCTCCAAAAACATTATAATTTTCCCTAAGGTTCTTGGGTGCTTATTGTAGCCATAAGGTGTAGAGGGTATAAAAGGTTAACAGCCTCTGATATAAGAGTGCAGCTAGTCATTACTGATGAAGTGTGCTGTTTAATTATGGTCAGAAATGATGGACCAATATTTTAAATGTTATCACAAACACTGGAAACAACAACCAACAATATCAGCAAAACCTATAGATTATGACAGAATATAAAAGACTAGTCATAGATTAGTGAAGTGACAGAAGTGATAGAACAGTAAACAAAATAACTTGTAGTTATCTAATTGCGTCCTATGTTCTAAGTTCAAGATACTGTTAAAGTTGATTTTTGCCTTTCTTGCTCTGCAGATGAAGTAACCATCAACCAAGTACTGGGATAAATTAACTGCCATTACTCCAAATTTGTGGTGTTATGCCAATGTTACAATTTATCATTATAGTATTATTATAGGATAGAGAATCTAAATTGGAGAAAAGGAGATCTAAAGGGAACTAATGAGAACATTACAGCTCTTACATCAATGCTATAGATTTTCATTTGTACCTATTCTCATACACACACTGGAATATATAACAAGAGATTTGCATAAAAGCCTAGAAATGCTGGATTCTCCAAGAAATAACAAAGGAAATTGATTAATGCTACAGTGAAAATATATAAAATATTCTATAAATTCTCCATTTCAGTTTCCCAGAATGAACATATGCCTACAATCCCATGTACACAGAACATACACACACATTCACAAACTGTACTTGTGTACTCAAGTGAGATGTTCATCTATTACATGAGTGCAAGTGTATCCATACATGCACATACCTATATGCCACCACAGACTTATTCACATATTCACAAATCTCAGGAATTGCCTTGACTCAAACAATAAAATCTTGATTTTGTGAAAAAAGAAAAATCATTTATACATACTTAAATATAGGGAGGCACAGCTGTCCCCAGCAAGCAATTATGACTTAGTAGTAAGGACCAAACTTGTTTTAGATGATTATGTAGTCACATGTAGACTTAAATAAACACAGTGGTTCTCCCACCATTGACCCAGCAGAATACCAAGGACATGACAAATGAAGGGAGTGAAGGCTACACTAGAAATTGTCTGCTGTTCATTTTCAGGAGAGTAGATTGAAGCAATATCAAATGAAATGCTTTCCTCAAAGGCAGAACATTCTTCCTGGTCTAGGGATCAAATACATGACCTTAGGATTGTTAGGGTAACATCTTAACTACTGACCCTATGGCATGGATGTAAGAGCTTCATATCTTGGAAAAGAATAAGCTGTGGTTTTCATGTAAGCAAAAGATGATAAGGAAATTGAGATAGAACCAAAGTCCAGAAGTGTCAAGTATAAAAAGCAAGAATAAAGAGTAAAAACAAAAGCAGAATAAATACTAAAGACTGTGAAGCAACATACCACTCTATCACTTATGTAACCACCACTGAGGTCTTCAACAGTGCTGTTAAAACCAGGATGTTGATTCAAACTTGTCACAGACACACAGACAACTAAGTCTAACATCTTAAGAAGACATACAGATACACAGAAGAAATTAAATTCAAATGTACATTTTGTACTTGTTTTGCCCTAAGATTACACCTTTGACTCTTGAAAACCATTAGAAACATACACACAATGACAAGAAAAACACCATCCCTACCACAACTACCACTGACACCATGTAATTTCCACCATCCTATCTCCACCCTCCATTATCTCCCCAATTATCTCCAACATTTTCTTTTTCAAAAACTTTTCCTCTTAAAGAACAGTTGGTGGGAGTATGAGTGTAAAAGTGGTAGTATTCTTGTTGTAGTAATTCTTGGTGGATGGAGGGAAACTTAGTGGTAGATTTTCAAGCCATGATGGTGATTGTGGTACAACTGATGTGTTGGTGGTGGTGATGGTACTTTTGTCATGTTTTTTTTTGTAGTGATAAAGGTGGTATTATGATTAGAGAAATCTTGAAAATGGTAGCAATGGTGGTAGTGGTGAGTTTGTGATGGTTGATAGAGGAATGAAGCAGAAACCAAGGCAAGCAATTCAAGAATAGCAGTGGCAGTGGTGATGTGAGAGAAATAGGGTAATATTTTGAATGAGAAAGTGCAAGAGGAACTATTATAATATGTTGCAATGAGAGTGTGGACAAGTAAGAGGGGGTACCCTGTTACTCTGGACATATTAAATGAATAGAGAGAAAAGTAGTAGCAGGGCTTAGGATCATTTAATATAGTGCAACTTAACCCAAACTTGTTTAATTGCCTTAACTCATAATCAGCTCACTACTCTGGCTATAAATATACAGGGCTCTACGGGACATCAACCTACAGAAGGGAAAAGGTGCTGAGCCAATATGGAACATACACAAATAAGGATATTAATCTCTGCACATGTGTGCGCACGCGTGCACACACACACACAAGCTTAGAATTACATTACAAGCAACTTTTGTATACAGCTGTGTATATATATTGGGAGACACAGAAACATGCACATATAATTCCTCTTGAACATATGAGAAAGTATATGATACCAAGACAATTGTACACACTTACACATATGTGTACCTACACAAGGATACAAATTATGTACATAGGCACTTTGAGAAATGTAATAACTGGTTCAAGAACTTTCAAAATTCTTGGTTGAATTGCTTTTAATACCCTTTTCACTATATCTTAATGTAATAAGTTACAAACTATATCAAAAATGCATTCATAAGTCAATAGCTTATTTGAAATTAAATATTTTATTGTGGTATACATAAAAACAAATAAAAGGGAAGGAGTACTACAAAACGTCACTTTGGTGGTGGTGTACCAATTAGAATTGTTGAAAGTTGGTAGAGACTCTCTTGACAAGGAATCAAAAGGCTCATTTGTAGCTTGTGTGTGTCTAAAAGCTCCTCTAGTTGACCTGTCTATATATCACATAGTGATCTGATATAACAGAAGTGTTATGTAGACTCCTGTGCAGTTGAAATCCAGTAGACCTAATCAATGGAATTATTTCATCTGGAGTGCATAGAACATAAAAGTCAGGAGGTATGAGAGATGAATATATTTATTTCATCGGTTGATATCCGTAGGATGACAGCCATTTTACAGCCTTCATCATGTAATAACAATTTATATTTTAGTGAATAATAAATTATTTTATGTGCCTGCACTGATATACACATTGCATAGTACTATTGTACATTCACAAACCAATGCAGATATAGATGGCTAGCCCTTCAGATCAACAAAACATTCTGGTTACATCAATTTTTCAACTCTGCTATATGCATACAAAAATCATTTTCATATATAGAATGTATGGAAAACCAATAATTGATGAAATTTATTACAAAGAGGAAGATAAAAGATTTAATAAGATGTTAAAAAGGAAATGATGAGTGGCGATGGAAGTGAAGATGATAGAGAGTATAAGAGAGAGAAGTGCAGGTAGAGTGTCACTAATAAGGCAAAAAGATTAACAATAGAGGGAGAAAGAGTGAAAGTTATAAAGAATGAGAGAGAGAGAGAGAGAGAGAGAGGTATGTAGGGACTGTGTTTATGAAATATAGAGAGTAATGTCAACAAGAGAGTGAATCGAGTGAAGATGATAATTCTTTGTCTTCTTCTTCTTCTTCTTCTTATTATTATTATTATTAATACTAATGGTTCTGTTACTAGTGTTGATATCATCATCATCATCAACTTTAAAGTCATGATACTCATTGCTGTATACTTTCCCTGCCAATTTTCAGTTTTTTTAACCATCTTTTTCTAGAATTGTTCCATTTATGTAAGCAAGTTTAATAGCTTTTCATAGTTATAGTGGGCATATCCTTAGAGTAATTTTTATTGATTTTATTAACTTTATTGCTTACCGACAGCATATAATTGCTATTGTCATAATTATATATAGGGAGAGAAACTATTTTCTCTTTGTATCCTGCCCTAGCTAAAGTTTCATTATAGTAATGTATTTTGATTATAGTAATTAGTGTTTTGGTTATAGTAATTAGATGTAATGGTTGACAGAGAGCAATGATATACAGGAGGATACACCATTTACTATGGAACATATGAGAACTGTTGGATGAATTGAGAAGAACATAATTTAGAATCTGATTTGGCTTATGGAAACGTTTATAGAGACCTGTACTAAGTTCTAAAGTCAATTATAAAAATTTAATCTTGTATATTTCCACTTCAGTGACAAATAATATATTAGAGCATATTCAAACATTCTGTTATATATGAAAATATTTATTTTTACCATTGGTGCTACCACCTAAAAATTTTAAATAGTTCCAATATGATGACCTATCCTAACTTTACACTTGAATATTGAACTTACAGTAATAAAAATTTAACCTTTATCAATACAAATGTATCATTCCTTACCTCAGCTAACCATGCTTTGGCTCTACTAGTGAAATAAATAATGTATTTGACCTTCTGTCATGTCATGAGTTTGAATATCTTATCACCAATAATGTTATGATGACATTGGGGTGTGCACAAGAGTGTAGAATAGTATTACCCAAATAAATATTCGGCTATGGTAATCTAGAATAACCTTTCACAGAATTAATGTGTTCACACAGAACATGCTCTGTACTATGCCTAACATAGGTATGATATTAAACTAACACAGTAATCCAATATGAATGATCAACGCTGTCAACTACTGACAGTTCACAGTTTCTTTATTTTATTGAAATGTGTCGATCCACTTTTGGTCATGTGGGAGTGGTCAGGATCCTTCCACAACATCCCCCTTTCTGAGAATTAAACTCCATCCAGAGTTTAATATCTCTTACACTTGGGGGTTTAATTCCAGTATTTTTGTTCTTTTCTTTTTTCTGTTACTTGTTTCAATTTGTTTCAGTGTTGGTACTTTAAATGTGTCATATAATAGCTCAATGGAAAGCTCATCTCTCATGACTATTTCTTCCATACATCCTTTTTCTAAGTTGGTTTATATGTCTTTTATGTTCAAAATTTTTTCCTCTATTAAGAATAATATTTTTCCAATTTGTTTAATAATTATACTGTCCTCCCAGCTTTCTTTACCATATCTATACAATTTTTAAAAAATTTGTCACCTAACTTGAAGAATTTTTTAAGTATATTGTTGTTCGCCATTTTTCTATTTTTACTCAGTATCAACTTATGAAAGACAGATCTGATATTCCTAGCAAACATTAATTCTGCAGGTGACATTCTAGACAGGGTATTCGGATTTAATGTTACTCGGAACACTCTTAGAAATTATTGACGTGCAAGGTCATCCATTAGTTCATTATTTGCCTTTTTAAAAGCCCTCTTAAAAGCATCAACAAAACACTCTGCTTGCCCATTTGACCTAGGATGATATAGCAGAGTGGTCACATGTTTGATAATGAACATTTCACAAAATTTTTTTAACTCATCTGAAGTAAACTGAGTTCCATTATCAGACACAATGGTATCAGGAATACCATATCTGGTAAATAATCAGTGCAAAAAGTTTATTGTAACCACAGATGTTGACTTTTCACACTTATGCTCTTCAGGCTACTTTGAAAAACTGTCTACCACAACAAGATAATATAAACCATTAAGTAGACCTGCATAATCGACATGTAGTCTGAACCATGGAGTATCTGCTTTTGGCCATGGTTGCCACTTAGTGGTAGGTGATTTTGCAGCTAGGACATAACCTCTGCATGTTTTTACTAGTTCTTCACTGTCATGGTCCATTCTTGGTCAATACACAGAACAACTCATTAACAATTTCATTCTCAAAATCCCTGAGTGACCAATGTGGAATTCCTTTAGTAATCACTTCTGTAGTGTGATTGGTACTATGACTCTTTGTACATACATCAACACATTGTCATACATTGAGAATAGATTTGAATTTGTGTTGCATTCAGCAAAACGCATATTTTTATCTCTTAGTCCTCAGCATTTCTTTGATTTTTTTTAATGAATTGATCATTTTCCACTTTTAATTTTGTGTCTTGTAATGTAACTGGCAGTTCATGTATGACATTACACAAAACATTTCTAATTTCATTTTCTGCTCGCAACGCAGCAATCATGGTATCCTCAAACAGTTCGGTATTTTTCGAAATCAGTCTTGATAAACAATCATGTCCTAATTTTTTAGATGGTATAAACTCTATCTTAAAATCATAGATTAGTAATATAGTACCCCAACATTGCAACCTATTAGCAGTATGGGTAGGGATTCCTTTCAATGGATGATGATCAGTCTGTAGTTGAAAATTTCTATGAAATATTTTATGGCAAAAATAATCGCTAGAGTTTCATTTTCAATCTGGCTGTAATGTTTTTTCTGCAGTTAGTAATGAACATGAGGCATTAATTGTGGCCTTCAGGTTACTATTTTTATATTTATGTGGCATTACTGCCCTGGTACCATACTCAGAGGCATCTGAAGATCCTCCACTGCAGTATCGAAATTGGCTAAAGACAAATCTGATGTTAATATCTTTTTAATTTCATTGAATGCCTTCTGACAATTTTCAGACCAATTCCACTTTACATCATTTTAGTAGATTATTTAGTGGAGCTCTTACCTTATGCATATTTGGTATATAAATTTGATAATAGTTTGCAAGTCCTAAAAAAACTTGTAAGGTAGATATATTTGTCAGAGGAGCATATTTTTAATCACATCTGCCCTTAACGGATCTGGTCAATGTCCCTTTTTATCAATGATTTGCCTTAAGTATTTAATTTTAGGCAAGAGAAATTCATACTTTTCTTTACTCAACATGAAGCTGAAATCTCTTATATTTTCGAACACATATTTTACAGAATTCACTTTTAATTGATATATCATCCAGATAGGTCATTGCATAGTCACACTCTGAAAACATTGTATCCATCACTTGTTGAGCAACTTTTATGCCAAATGGAAGCCAGTTAAACTTGTACAGACCTTTATCTTCATGAATTGTTAGTAGCTTAGAACAATCATCTTCCACTTGTATCTCTAAGTAGGCATCAGACAGATCTAATTTTGAGAACAATTTATAACCATTTAGTTTCAAGAAGATTTCCTCTGGGTTAAGTAATGGGTAGTTATATTGTTTTAAACAGTCATTTTGTCATATCAAGAAATTTGCACAAACATGTATTTTATTGTTCTTTTTTTTTAATGTACACGTTTGGACTTGCCCAATCCAAGTAATCGATCTTTTCAATCACTCCCATTTTTTCCAGTCTGTCTAATTCATTATTAACCTGTTCCTGAGCTGCAAACAGTACATTACATTTGGGGCCAACTTTCTCAACAAAAGTCAGATTTTTGTTTCACACTTTTTAAAAAAATCTCCCCATACCTTCTGTAGTACACAGGAAAGGTGATACCCTCATCTGGGTTACATGTGAATTCACCAATGGGGTTTGCAACCATATCAGGGATGAGCAAAGTTATTGTATGGTTGAGTAGCAGTTGTATTAATAGTTGCTGTTGCTTCTGCAATTCTACCAACTGCTGCTGTTGTAGCTGTTGTTGTTGTTGTTTCTGTAATTCAGTTACTGAAGCTAGTAATTCTTCCATGTTAAAAACAACAATCTATCCAGCTTGGGTTCATTCGACCCTTGTTGCGAATAATGTTATGTTATGAGTTTGAAGATCTCGCCACCAATGACAACATTGGAGAGTGCACAAGGGTGTAGAATAGTATTACCCAAATAAATATTTGGATATGGTTATCTAGAATAACCTTTCGCAGAATTAATATGTTCATACAGAACATGCTCCATACTATGCAAAACATAGGTACAATATTAAACTAACACAGTAATCCAATACGAATGATCAACGCCGTCAACTTCTCAGTCAACTGCCAACAGTTCATGCAGTCTCTTTATTTTATTGAAATGTGTCAGTCCACTTTTGGCCAAATGGGGGTGGTCAGGATCCTTCCACAACACCTTTACACACTCTTCTGTATATAAAATACTTATTAAATGTTGAGGTTTAACTTTACAGTCTATTATATTTAACCATTTTTTCATATTATTGAACTTGCTCTGCTATAATGAACACATTATTCTGTATGTCTACACCTTCAAAATTTTGTATAATTCTGTTACTTGCATATACTTTCAAAATTTATCCCTTTATTAATATACATGAATCATTAATTTTGCTCCTTTAATCATGCTGGTAGATTCAATATAATAGAAGTGTTTATATCATAGCATTTATATATGCAGCCACATATGTACCTATATTGCATGGTTGTTATATTAAATTATCTATATGTGCACATACATATTTGTGCATATGCAAATGCCTATCAGTATATGTGTGTGTATCTAAGTGTCCTTTTTCTGATATGCATGTTCAGATCCATATACATGTAATTATGTGAATATTTGTATTTATGGATGTGTGTGCAATTTAGTGTGCCTAAATATACTTCTGTATCAAGATGGAAGTGCATTTATGCAGTAATCTATAGATATATGCATGTGTGTAAATTTAAATATATATGAGTATGTAAAGGTTAAAGACCCCCTTTGGTCAAAAATGACCATAAGATTACACCTAGAAAGTTACCCTCTGAGGCACAAGTCCAAGCAAGGTGGGTTATAGAAGACCAGCAGTTGTCCATGTATAACAGCCTCCCCTCTCCATGCCACTGATGTCATCCAAGGCAAAGGCCAATACAGCTTGGCATCAGTGACATCACAACTCATTTTTAAAGCTGAGTGAACTGGAGCAACATGAAATAAAGTGTCTTGCTCAATAACACAACACACAGCCTGGTCCGGGAATTGAACTCACTACCTCATGATTGTGAGCTCAATGCTCTAACCACTCAGTCATGTGCCTTCACTATGCATATCTACGTATGTGTGTGTGTGTGTATGTACATATATATATATATATATATATATATATATATATAAAGCTCCTGCACCATGAAGTATCACTGCCAAGATAATTAAAATATCAGGCAGTGTGGGATACAGCCAAGTCACTTGCATAATTAATCAGGTTATTCAGAAAGGCATCGTCCTCAAAGACAGGTGTGGTAGTATTGTAGTTAGCTGCTACAAGAGTAAAGGTGATGCCTTAGATAGAAACAACTACAGAGGTATCAAACTGCTGGATCAGGTCATGAAAATTATAGAGAGAATTTGATTTTGTTCCAGAGAGAAGTACCAGAGATGCCATCATCATAGTGAAACAGTTGCAAGAAAAGTATTTGGCCAAAAGTAAATCATTGTACTTAATCTTCATTGACCTGGAGAAAGCTTTCAACAGGGTTCTCTGCTCTGTTATATGGTGGTCCCTAAAGAAGTTAGGAGTAGAGGAGTGGCTTGTTAGAGCCATTCAATCCATGTACAGCGATGCTGTCAGTAAGATGAGAGTTGGCCTTGAATACAGTGATGAATTTAGCACACAAGTTGGAGTTCACTGGGGTCAATTCTTATTCATCATAGTTCTCCAAGACAAAACAGAGGAATTTAAAATTGGATGCCCATGGTAACTACTATATGTTGATGATCTTGCTCTTATTATAGAATCTGAAGCAGAACTGGAGAAGTTTCGGATTTGGAAGCAAAACCTGGAATCAAAGGACCGTAAAGTTAATTTAACAAAGACCAAAGTTGTTGATAGAAAGAAAGCAGATAAGACTCTCTTTCCATCAGGTAAATGACACTGCTCAATTTGTAGGAAAGAAGTGGGAAGTAATTCCATTTGCTGCACCAAGTTTAAGCTATGGGCACAAAAGAGATGCAGTGGAATCGCAGGTAGGCTAACAGATAAGGTCACTTTCGTGTGTGGCAGATGCACAGGAACAATAAGTACTAAAAGCATGAGGGACTTAAACTATCTCAAATGTCCAGGAGGCTCACTTGAGGCAGTAGATAGTTTCTGCTACTAAGGTGACCAAATTATTAATGGTTGTGGATGCTCTGAAAGTATTGTTTCTAGAATAAGAATAGGATGGAGGAAGTTCAGAGAGCTATTAACTCTGTTGGCAACAGAAGGGTTCTCTCTCAGAGTGAAAGGTAGACTGTATGATGCTTGTGTGAGAACGGCTATATTATATGATAGTGAGACATGGGCTCTGATTGCAGAGGACATGCATAGACTGGAGAGGAATGAAGGTAGTATTCTCAGTTGGATTTGCAACAACAGTGTGCATAACTGACAAAGCACAACTGTATTGAGAGAAAAATTAGGCATAAGAAGGATTAAATGTGGATTGCAGGAGAGGAGAATGTGTTGGTTTAGACATGTGATGATTATGAGTGAAGACAGTTGTATAAAGAAGGACCTGTTACTGAAAGTGGATGGTACCTGTGGAAGAGGGAGATTCAGGAAGACATGGGATGAAGGGTGAGGACCGATCTTAGGATGCTGGGGCTCATAGAGAAAATAACAATGGACAGAGATGTTTGGCGATATGAAGTTCTAAAGAAGACCTGCCCACACCAGCAAAATTGAGTGCTAGAAGAGCTGTATCCCACCCACATGTAACAACAAACTTTTCACACACCCTACCCCAAAAAAACCGAACTACATCTCCTCTTCTAAACTGCCTCTTTCTCTTTCTCACATTTCCTCTGCATGAACTATGATTGTCTTCCAATCCTCTTTCTTGCCTTTACTGCCCTGTTCATTGTATTGTTGCTTTCCCACCACCCCATTTTTGTACCCAGGTTTTTGCCAGTCACTGCAATCCCCACTCCCAACTAGTGCCATTTTGACAACACCTGACCATGTATATTACGACCTTTGTACCTCTCTCTTCCTTACTCTACCATCACATCTATGCTCTGATCCTCATTATTTATGAGTATACCCTGGCACTTCACCATCTCTATCCTACTCTCTCTAACACTTTTGTTGTCTCTTACTCTTTCTCTCTTTCTCTCTCTCTCTCTCTCTCTCTCTCTCTCTCTCTTTCCCTTGTTCTTCCCTCTGGCTGGGTAACCATGCATCTCCTCTACAGCAGCACAACTATTTCTGCCCTCATTTTTGATCACACACTCTCTCTCCTTCACTCTCTCTCTCTCCCTCACTTTTCTCCCTCTCTTTCTCTTCTCTCTCTCTCTTTTCCCTCTCTCACTAGGTAACCACGTATCTCCTCTATAGCAAGACACCTATTTCTGTCTCTCTATTTCTCTGTCATCCTCGGATACTGGATCACCTCCTCCAATGCCTGTTTCTGCCTCTCTGTCTCTTTGTCTCACTTTAACCTTCCATCCTCTGATAAAAGTTCCCCTCGTCAAATGTCCCTGCCCCTCCCATAATTCCTTGTCTTGTGAGTGACTTGGTGACCCTGCCAGTGCTGGTGCCATACAAAAAGCATCCAGTCCATACTGTAAGGTGGTTGGCATTTGGAAGGGTATCCAGCTGTAAAAATCATGCCAAAACTAACCTTACCTGTGCTAGTGCCACATAACAAGCACTAAGTTCACTCTGCAGAGTGGTTGATGTTAGGAAAGGCATTCAGCCATAAAACTGCCAAAACAGAGACAGTAGCCAGCCTGGCTGGTTCCTGTCAACTGTCCTACCCATGGATGCATGGAAGATGGATATTAAATGATGATGATGATGATATATATATATATATATATATATATATATATATATATATATATAAAATGTATACATATCCTCACCAACATGCAAGACTGCCACAACCAATGGATCTTGAGTGACCACCACTGGCATCAGCACCAATATACTTCGTAAATGTAAGAGGACTGTTGCAACTCAGTAACAGAACTAAAATTACCTTCCTGAGAGACCTAGTGACATGCAATGAAGCCTTATGCATAGCACTCACTGAAATGCACTTAAAACACAACATCACAGATGCAGAAATACACATACCAAAGTATGTGGTATTGCAAAGCAATAGAATAGTCAGGAGCCATGGAAGAGTTCCAGTGTACGTCTGTGAAGATCTCATACTCTTGATCCTTTTGTCACACTCAAACTCAGTGTGACACACTAATTGTACATATGAGACAACTCAACTACATATCGCCCACCACATGTCCCAAATCACATGGGCCTATTCAAAGACTGCCTTGCAAGAATAGAAGAGGTCTTAACCAAAATAGAAGAGCATGTCAGTATACTTCTCATGGGAGACTTCAACCTGTCCAATGTGAAATGGCCAGAAGACCTTTTCCTCTCAGGAATGATACGATGTGAGCAAAGTCAAGTGGAATCCCTGCTCAACCTCACCAACAATTTAGATATGGAGCAAATAATACTCCAACCAACCAGGGCAAACAATATACTTGATCTCTGCTCCACAAATAATATGGATCTCAGCCATAATGTGAAAGTGACACTGACATTAATCTCAGATCACAACATAATAGAGCTGACCATGTATGGATTAAAGGAACCCACAGACATGCAGCCTATGAGAACCACCTATCCAATCTGAACTACCACAAAGCAGACTGGAAATCAATTGAGAAAGAGATCACCAAACATGACTGGTCCCAATGTCTCTCTACAATTGACATAGATATGAAACTGAGAACTTTCATGTCCATAATGCATGCCATACACTACAATTTTGTCCAAGAGAGAAGGGCCACTGCACATTAAAACAAGATTCCCAGGCAGAGGTAAGTCATTATGAGACAGCATACAAAGATTGCAAACCACTTCAACAGAGAACTCAATGGCAGTGAGAAACTCCACCTGGAAACAGCACTGCTAGAGATTGAGAAACAACTGAAGCACTCTCATGAGAAGGAAAGATCAAACAGAAAAGTCTGGGTCATAAGAAATATAAAATCAGACCCTAAAGCCTTTGTTAAGTACACCAAGGAGACTGCCTCTGTGCATTGCAGGGTGGGACCACTCTTCCAAAAAGATGGCTCCTTCATGAGAAACCCAATGAGGTTAAGTAAAACACTGAATGAACAGTTCAAAGGTGTCTTCATCCACACCTCTATGGCACAAGTTTACAAACCTGTAGAATTCTTTACTGCTCCAGAAGCTGAACAGAAAGCAGTAACAATTGAATATATCAACATCAAAGAAAAGGATGCAATGCTGGCAATAGATGCAAACTCAGCAGCTGGCCCCGACGGATTCCCAACATTCCTTCTCAAGTCATGCAAACGAGTCCTCCAAAACTATTGAAGCTACTTTTTCAGAGCTTCCTCACAAATGGTAAGTTCCCAGACAAACTAAAGGAGGGAATAATATGCCTTATCCATAAAGGAGGAAGCAGAGCAGATGCTAAAAATTATAGGCCTATCTCTCTGACTTCACACTTCAGCAAAGTATTGGAACAAATAGTCCGAAGGAAATTAATTGCATTCCTTGAAGAGAATGACTTGCTAACTGACACCCAGCATGGTTTTCAACCAGGTAGAAGCTACCTGACACAGTTCTGGCAGCATTACTACTAGATGCTTAAGCAGCTGCTCCACAACCCAAATGTGGACATGATATAAGGTCTGATCAACAAGTGTCCAGACTGTTGCCATAGTAACAAAGCTAAAGCACGGAGAGTAAAGCCGCTTGGCAAAGATTGACCTTGAACTCCACTGTGCATGTGCAGTAAGATTTAACATTCTAGCTCACTTCTGCTGTTTACAGCAGTGCTTGGAAGGAAGGTGTGTAGCATGTGGTCATTGCATTGACCATGACAGGGAAAGTTGTCATGGCGATACCAGCTCAGAAGTCTATGAAAAGTTGCAAAAAGTGGAGAGGAGTGTATGAGCTGCACACAAGTGTACAAATGGTTCAGACGTTTCCAAGATGGCAAAATGTCAATATTGACAAATGCTCCGGGAGACCCACAACCAGCAGAACTGAGAAAAACATCACAGATGTGCATGCAGCTGTGAGGGAAAATCATTGAATCACCATCTGTGAGTTATCAGAAAATGTGCAGATTAATTACAGTTCAGTTCAGTCCATTATCATTGAAGATTTAGGTATGAGATGCGTATCTGCTAAGTTTGTGCCAAAACTGCTTTCAGCTGACCAAAAAGACACTCTGATTTCAGTTGCACAAAATCTCCTTGGTTGTGTCGAGAATGATGAAAAGTTTTTGAAAACTTTGCACAGGCCTCTAAGCAGATATCACCAAGCTTTTGTAAAATTTAATGCAGATTCTCTGCTTGACTTTCTTTGTTATAGTCAATGCAACAATCACGTGCTACACACCTTCCAACAGCGGAAGTGAGCTAGAATGTTAAAACTTAGTGCACATGCACAGCAGAGTTCAAGGTCAATCTGTGCCAAGTGGCTTCACTCTATGTGCTTTAGCTTCATTACTATGGCAACAATCCGGGTACTTATTGATCAGACCACACATACCGCAACTTTGCAAAACCCTTTGACAAAGTCGACCATGGTAGGATTTGTCCCTAGCTCCGAAATTTTTACATATTTGGAAAACTTGGAGAATGGCTACATGACTTTCTAAACGATAGAAATCAGGTAGTGGTGGTCAATGTGACCACCTCCAAGAAAACACAAATAATGAGTGGTGTTCCACAGGATACTGTCCTGGGGCCATTGCTATTCATAGTGGCTCTCTCTGACATGCCCTCAGCTTCACAAGGAGCTACCCTTGCTAGCTATTCAGACAAAACAAAAGACTCACAGAGGATATAGAACCCTGGAGAAATTGAGCATCTGCAACATGAGTTGGATGCAATATACAGGTGGGCTAAGGAAAATAACATGCAGTTTAATGCTGGAAAATTTCAAGCCCTGTGCTACCAAATCAGGAGGCTCAATGAAAAGCAGATAGCATACACTGCCCAGAAAAGATTCCAATTACCAAATCAAAATCAGTGCATGACCTGGGCATCGACATGGGTAATGGTACAGCTTTCCAGATGCAGAAAGTAAGGGAGTAAAAAAGTCTATAGTGTTCGCATAAGCGCACCAATCCGTATGTGTATATACTAAGCCACCCTCACTTGAAACACACACATGCTCACACCCCTACACACACACACTCAACAACCTCTAGGGGTTGTATGCGGGTATACCTGTGTATGCAGGTATATATATGTATATGTACATATATGTATAGTGTTTGACAAGTAAATGGGTGAGCATGTGTGTGTTTCAAGCGAGGGTGGTTTAGTATATACATATACGGATTGGTGCGCTTACGCGAACACTATAGACATTTTTACTCCCTTACTTTTACCCCCTCCCCTTACTTAGGGGTCTATAGCTCTTTTGTCTTAATAACAGTCAACCACACAGTAATTTCCCTTTGTTTAATGGTCATTTTTCACAGGAATTTTCAATGGCCGGATAACTGAAGAGATGTTGGCATGGGTTCCCACCCCGGCATCCGAAACTCAGAGTTTTATCATGGCTACCGAATAAGTGTCACATATTTTTACAGATAAATTCCTCTATTTACTTAATATCGAGGTCTCTTTCTTTCTTTTGTTGTCCTTTCTATCAATATATATATATATATATATATATATATATATATATATATATATATATATATATACATATATATGATGAGTCTATATGTATATTTCCAAACATCCTGGTCACTTGTCATTGCCACGATGAGAGCAAATGCAGGTCTGGCAAAGATCTAATAGAAGAAATTCTCTCTGATAATATTGGGTTGTCCGGAAAGTTCGTGCCGATTTATAGTAGCTTACCTTTCGATTTGTTTTAGAACATTGTTGAGTCCATGAAATAGGATTTGATTACACCTCCATTTAGAGTACAGTTTAAGCTATCTTTTCTTGGAAGAAAGTTTATGTTCCTATAACCTGTGTTAATTCTGTAACCCTTTAAAATGGAAGATAAAGTTCATTTTCGGCACTTGATGATTTTCTTTTTCTGTAAAGGGAAAAATGCCTCACAAGCAACCGAAGAAATATGTGCAGTTTACAGTGATGTTTCTTTATCCGAAAGAACTGTACGAAAGTGGTTCGCAGGGTTCCGAGCTGGAGATTGTAGCCTTATTGGTAAAGAGCGATCAACCCCACTACAGATGATGACCAAATCAAGTCATTAATTGAGAATAACCTATGTTGCACAACCTATCAAAATCCGTCATTCATGAGCACCTGGTAAAGCTTGGGTACACAAATCGCTACGATATCTGGGTACCACATGAGTTGAGTGAGAAGAACCTTTTGGATTGCATTTCCATCTGTAGTGTGCTTTATAAACAGAATGAAAATACGCCTTTCTTAAAGCAAATTGTGACAGGTGATGAGAAACAGATTATCTACCGAATTGTTCAGAGAAAGCAATCCTGGAGTAAGCGACATGAGCCACCCTTAGCCACCCCAAAAGCGGGTCTTCACCCTAAAAAAGTCTTGCTTTGTGTTTGGTGGGATTGGAAAGAAATTCTTCACTATGAGCTTCTCCCAAGTAACCAGAAAATTAATTCTGAGCAATACTGCACACAACTGGACGAGTTAAAAGCAGCAATTCAAGAGAAACGTCCAAAATTGGCCAACAGGAAGGGTGTTGTTTACCAACATGATAATGCAAGACCACACGTTTCTTTGGGAACCAGACAAAAATTGCTGCAGCTCGGCTGGGATGTGTTACCCCACCCTCTATATTCACCAGACATTGCTCCTTCGGATTTCCACTTATTCAGGTCTCTGCAGAATAGTCTTAATGGTAAAAATTTCAATTCCTTGGATGACATAAAAAGATACCTTGATGAATTCCTTGCCATGAAACCACCTCAATTCTGGGAAGAGGGTATTTTCAAGTTAAAGGAAAGATGGAGACGCATTGTGCAACAAAATGGTTCATATTGTGTAGCATCAATTTTGCAGTCTGGGTAGCTAGATGACACCAGGTAGCCCAAACCATGCTAATGCTTTACTCACACATTAACATACTAATTGACATATGCCCACTGGTCCAAAAATTACGTGTATATATATATACAGGGTATGATGAATAAACTGTCATCTAAATTACGCAAAAATGAAAATAGCACTGACATCTCATTTTAACAGATATCTTTACCAAAATTACATAAAAATATCTTGAAATCCTGAAGAGGAAATTTATTCAATGAAATCACCACTGGCTTCAAACACAGCCTCCAGACAACTTCAGAATCTCCTGCAACTCTTCTGGACAGTCTTCTTGTTTAAGATGATGAATGCTGTCATAATCCTTGCCTTCAATTCATCTTTGATGTTACAAAGAGTTTTGTTGGTCTCTCACTCAATTACACACCACACATAATAATCAAGGTGACTGCAGTCAGGGGAGTTTGGTGGCCAGGTGTTAGGGGTGGTGTGGTTGCAGAAATTGTCTGACAGTCATGACTGGGTTTTCCTGCTTATGTGGCATGGTTCAAAGTCCTGTTGCCAGACATAGGGTCTTCCAACAGCCATTCTCTTGACCCAGGGCAGCACTACCTCTTCCAGGTACTTAATGTAGGCCTCTGTATTGAGTCTGAGGCTATGTGGGAAGATGATCAGATGCATAGTGTCACCATCACTAGTGATCACTCCAAACACCATGATGTTGACTGGATGTTTGATTTTTATCACTCTAGGTACATGTTCTCAGATTGCATTGTCCTCAAATCGACACCCAAACTCTCTGAAATATTCGTATTGGAGCTTCTGGCATGAATGCCAAGCAGTACAGCATGTCATTTCCAAATTTCCCACGGAGTTAATTGCATCATGGTGCTGTTTTTCTTATAGATAGTGCCCAACTGACCCTACTATACTGTGTGATTGACAAAATCAAAAACAACGTGCATGCATGTAATTAAAAATATAAAACGGTGACAATTTGCCCATCACACCATGTGTACGTGAGAAGACCCGGCAAGACAAGTGAGACCATAACCCGTGGCCTTTACCAGGGGTGTAGCCAGCCCACTTATGCGTACCTTTCCTTCTCTGGACACTAAACTCTGCTTGCGAAGACCTGCTGAGGCAAGTGAAATCGAAATCAAATTCGAAATTGAAACAAATTCGACGACTGGCACCCATGCCAACCTTCCTTCATTGGACACTAAACTCTGCTTGCGAAGACCTGTTGGGGCAAGCAAAATCGAAATTGAACCAAATTCGATGACTGGCACCCGTGCCAGTGGAGCACTAACAGCACCATCCAAGCGGGATCATTGCCAGAACAGCTGTTTGGCTTCTGTGCCAGTGGCATGTAAAAAGCACCATTTGAGCGTGATCGTTACCAGCGTTGCCTTACTGGCACATGAACAAAACATTCGAGCAAGGTTGTTGCCAGTGCCGCTAGACGACTCCTGTCCAGGTGGCATGTAAAAAACACCATTTGAGCATGGCCGTTGCCAGTACCGCCTGACTGGCGCTTGTGCTGGTGGCACATAAAAGCACCCACTACACTCTCAGAGTGGTTGTCGTTAGGAAGGGCATCCAGCTGTAGAAACTCTGCCAGATGAGATTGGAGCCTGGTGCAGCCATCTGGTTCGCCAGTCCTTAGTCAAATCATCCAACCCATGCTAGCATGGAAAGTGGATGTTAAACGATGATGATGATGATGGTGATACACACACACACATACACGATGGTAAAACTTTCTGTATCTATATAAATGGAAATGCTTTCCCAAATAAAATTGCACTTCAATTTTTAATCTTTGATGAAGCTCTTGGGTGATACACAAGCATTCAACTACAAGTGCATTGCCTCTTACAGCAGAAACAGTTGTAAGCTAATGAAGTTCATGACAATTTCTTATTCCCTTGTCATATATATATATATATATATACATAACACCTCCACCAACACACAACACAAATAGACATACGTACCCATACAGACATACACATACATATGAACCATCAGACACAGATACGGTTGCTTACACACACACACACACACCACAAGGGTATTTAAAACAACACACTCACTCAGACAGAGAGAGACACACACACACTCATGTACACACCCACTCCCACACTCACAAAAAACACTCCCACGCACACACAGATGCACACATACATACACACACACAGACGCACACATATGTACACACCCTCACACATACATACGGTTGCGCTCTCTCTCTCACACACACACCACAAGGACGATTAAAACAACACATACATACTCAGAAAGATAGATATACACACACTCTCACGTACACACACTTAACATCCCCACCGACACAAAAAACACACAAACACACATACACACGCACTCACAAACGCACTCACGCACACACACGAACAAACACATATACACATACACACACATGCGCACACACAACACCCTAACAAATATTACTCACACACATACACACTCACACAAACGTGCACACACATACACACACCATCCTACCATAGATAAAACACACAATACTCATATACACATGCCACACACGCACGCACGCACACAGACATAGACATACACATACATATGAACCATCATACACATACGTTTGCTTACACACACACACCACAAGGATATTTAAAACAACACACCCACTCAGACAGAGAGACACACACACACTCCCACACTCACACAAAACACTCCCACGCACACACATAGATGCACACATACATACACACACATACGCACACACCCTCACACATACATACGGTTGCTCTCACACACACACACACCACAAGGACGATCAAAACAACACATACATACTCAGACAAAGAGATATACGCACACTCTCACGTACACACACCTAACATCCCAACCGACACAAAAAACACTCAAACACACACTCATATACACATTCCACAATAAACTCTGGGACCAATAAAAACGGCACACACACACACACACACACACACACACACACGGACACAAACACACATATATACACACACACATAGAGATGTGCACAAAACCAGTCCCAAAAACCAGTGAACCATGACAGACTGTCACAGACCAACCAAAAATAAAATTAAAAAATCCTTTTTAACTCTTCTTCCCTCCAACCCCAGCTAGCCAGTCATACTGTCTCTTAAGACAGTAAAACATTCCCTCAATATACACAAGAGGAAAAAGCCAGGTCAGTTCCTCTTCAACTTTATTCGATTGTCAAAGAATATGTATAAGAATATGTATATGTATTTTTCCATATGTGTATTTTCATACACTGTTTTTAACATTTTCATTTTAATATCAGAGAATGTGTGATAATCAGTATGTAACAATACAAAGTTCATACAAAGCTTTATACTTTAAATATATTTTATCATCAAAGAATGTATATATGCATTTTAATTCTCGAACTGTTTTTTAACATTTTTTATTATTCTCAAAGACTTTTGATAATCTTTTTCTAAAAAAGTGAAACCGGTTAAGTAAATAAATATTTTTAAAAAAATAAGTGCATTTTCAAACCTTCTTTCATATATATTTCCACTCGTACGGTATTCCACAACTTTACTTTATTATATATATATATATATATATATATATATACATATAAAGAATAAGAATAAGGAGAAAATGGGAAAATGGAGAGGTAATTAATAAAATATTATTTATTAATTATAAAATATGACAACATCTCTGACAGGTGTTTCAATTCAGTAATCTTTAGATAATTAATTTATAAAATTAAAATCATTATAAGATGAATCTCTTCAGTGGTAGTAAAGATACACTGATTAGAAATACGTGTTGAGATAACAGCTGCAAACCATTAACTGATAGCAAATATACGAAAAGAGCCAGTTATACACCTCTTAAGAAAATTTATTTCAAGCCTTTATGGTAAAAAAAACAAAAACAATAAACTATTGGATAGGAGAGAATTTTAAAATTTCAGACATAGTGTTCCTTAAGAAAGAAAATAGAATTAAATATGCTAATAGACAAGTATAAGGGGATAAAAGATTTTTTTAGGATAATAAGCATTATGTAAGAGGAAATACTTATATATAAAAATAAATTGACAATAAAATAGAGTAAATG
This sequence comes from Octopus bimaculoides, assembly GCF_046866305.1. NCBI lineage: Eukaryota > Metazoa > Mollusca > Cephalopoda > Octopoda > Octopodidae > Octopus > Octopus bimaculoides. Next base: position 80,081,942 of record NC_142930.1, on the reverse strand, counting down.
ACATTGAATTATGTAAAATGCGTTCATGTATAGCAGGGATGTAGGGAAATATATATATATATATAAAGACAGAAAATCCAGAACAAATTTAAAAAGGGGGCATATGTGAAAATGTAATCGGAGGTAATGATAATATATTTGTGTATTTAAGTGGTGAATTAGGAATCAGCTCAATATGGCATTAGTGTGGCACATTGTAGTACTAAATAAAATATAATAAATATAATATAATATAAAATATAAATAAATAAATAAAAACAATCAAGGATAAATAAACAAGTTAATGATAAATCAGGATTAAGAGAGATATTTGCCTACATGTGTACGAGGAGTCTAACGCTTATAATTGGGGGAGGAAAGAAATAGATATAAACATAACTATATAGTTTGTATATAAGTAGACGTATTATATACTAGTTATTATATATGAAACTAGCAGCTAAGCCCGGCTTCACCCGCTCAGAGAACGGCGCGAAGAGAGAAACGAAGACATAAGAAAGGGGAAGAAGTGGATACGAAGTGGTGTTTGGGTGACAGATCTTGGTAGAAAAAAAAGAATGTCATGGTGAGTTAGTAAGGAGAGCAAAGCAAGACTGGACTTACGTGGGCTGGCAGGATGATGAAAAAATTGCGGTGTTGAAATTGGAGCAGTTGAAGTTGCCGTTGTTATCATTAGAGTGCCTCTTGGTAGACAACATTCTTTGTCCTTTCCTCAGGTGCACAAATAGAAAGACCCTGGAGACAGCCAACATACAGTTGTGCGTGTGAGAATACTTGATCTGTCAGATTCAAACCAACCGCTTGCACTGATTGTCCCTGCGCCTTGTTCATGGTCATGGGAAAGCAGTTTGATGGGAAATTGCATCTGTTTAAACTTGTAGGTCGTATCGGAGTGGGTAAGGGACATGGGAGTTATAAGTATGTCTTAGCCAGCGGCCGGTTCATTCAAGATTGTTGCCTACAGAACTCGGGAGCACAATTTTTTGATAATCATCCACATACCATTGCACATTATTGGAGCATCTAAATTCCTTAGCAGCATAATTGGCGTGCCAACTTTCAGATGCAGTTCGTGAGCTGGTAGTTCTGCGGGTCCCCCCTTTTGTCAGATTTGTCATGGGCCGGCCGGTCTATCTCAGATACATGGGAAGCTGGATTAAATTTTTCATCAACACAGGGGAGCCAAAATAAATTTTTTCAATATCCAAGGGAAGCCAAATCGCGAAAAAGGTTGAGAAATGCTGATCTATAACGATGGTTTTTATTTAGGCACATCGTAAAAGTAATTATAATGAATTGCTTAATATAAAGAAAAGTATGTTTTTTCAAGCAAATACAGTTAGAAAACATATTTACCATTTCAAGTCATCACTAAAAACAAAGCTCATCAATTTTTGAATGAAATAATAATTTTATTCTTTTATTCTAAGTTGTAAATTTTGCCCAAGAAATAAAGCAAATAATCACCAAATGCATTGTTAAAAATCTGCAACTCGATAGCAAATATCTCCAAATTGATTAGAAATGCATAAATTTAATAATAACAATGTTTTTGAGATTCCGGTTCGAATGACATGAGTGTTTTTGTTTCACTTTTGACACGTAATACTTAAATAGTGGAGGAGATATGATGTTGCTGTGGGCTGGAAGTATGCAAGAAGTTAACATTTTTTTTTTTTACTAAAACACAACCGGGACCCTACGTAAGGCATGTGTAAAATTTGAATGAAATTGGTTGTGTAGTTCTGGAGTTTTAGGGATTCACACAGACACACACACACACACACAGACATACATTCTCAATTTTATATATGTATAGATTACCAGTAGGGTATATAATATACTTCGTTAATTATATCTTACTTTAGTTAATACTTATATTTATTAACTATGCAGGAACTACATGTGTTTCAGTATTGGAAGATTACAATATACATATACACAACTGTATACCCATATATATACATATATAAATACATATATGAAATCATCAGATTTACAATCATTCCAACACATCTTCAGGTTCTATTTCAAAATATTATATATCTAATTTTACATCCCTTTTAAAAATAAGCAATACAATTAAACATTAAAGATTAAAAATTAAGAATTAAAAATTAAGAATAAAAATTATACTTTGTAATATTAAGAATTAAAATTTATATATTATACATTATAAATATGAATTAGCATATATATCAATCATGTAAAATCAAGTATATGTCAAATACAGAATGTGAGATATAAGATTAAACATCAGAATAAAAATGTCTGTCTTTAAATGTGATATATAACAAGAAAAATTCAAATACATATCTTCCTTTTTTGCTGGTACTAAAATGGTGATTTGAGGAAGAAGATAGCAGGGAACTATGGGTATTTATAAGTGATTAGTACCAAGTGGGTAATTACACTATACATAGTTTTAATTTTAAATTATCCTCTATTATTATTTTCAAATTTACCTATATTGGGAAGTATATATAATTTGTTATATAATTTTAGTAATATTTAATTCATATATTTATTTTATTTATTTTATTGCATTATTTTTTTTTATTTTTTTATTTTTTTTTTTTTATTATTTATATAGTCTATTCAAGTGCTTTAGAAATAAAATTGTGTGGCTATTTGATTCAAGAGTTAGGGGTTCGATACTTCATTTTACTAAATGTAAAATTACTTCAGTGCTAGTCTTATGGTTTTATTGGAAACTATATTTGAATAACTATTGTCCTTTTTAAAAACCATTTTTACTATTTTAAGTGTCTCCTTAATAATATTAGTCATAACTTGATCTCAATACAGAATAATTAACCATATAATATCTTTTTTATTTTTCATATTTTTATATTATCACTAGCAGTATAACCCGACCTTGTCCGGGTGTGACTTATTACGCCATCTACGATAAGTCTTGCTAGGTGAAAATCAGCTAAAAAAGAAAGCCTTACAACGAAAAAACCCTTATGATGTAAATATGTTCATAATTCAAAAGACGATGAAATTAATAGGGAAAGTCTGAAGGCTGTTTTGCGTAAAATTATTAAGCGTAACATTATTAAGCATATGTAAATTTCATCCGTCTAATTGGCTATAGAAATGCTTGTGAAAACAACTTTTTGCGCTGCCCTGATTATACATTGCAGGGTAATCCCTTTTCGCAGAAGCTAGGACGGCAATTTGTGATGAAGCAATTGCTGGCGATCTGTTGGTACACAGTTTTGTCAGAATTCTATCAGATTGGGCAGACGTTGATGCACCATTTTACATTATGTTCAAAGTAGCTTCTGGAATGTCATTTTAAACCGGTTGTTTCCTTTCCCCAGCAAGCTCTCTTCTTTGGAGGCATTATCTATGTATATATTAAACAGAACAACAAAAGTTATAATAGATGGCAGGGTCGGTACTTTTCACATATCTGTAATTTTTCAGATTAACACCCGCACGATTACCCAACCCTAATCCTAAACATAATCCTAACACTAACCCTAACATTAACCCTAAATCCTAACCCTAAACCCTAACCCTGACCCTAAAACCCTAACCCTAACACCCTAGTGAAAATCGTGGTATATTTACAAAATATTGACGAACATGAGTTATATTTTACTGAATGATTGTGTACTTGCATGTGTATGCGTTTGAGAGAGCAAGAGAGGAAGAGGTAGGGAGAGGGTGAGGGGGAGAAAGGGCTAGAGGTAGTTAAAAGTTTTCTTATGATGGCTTCTCTTCACTGCCTATTACTTCATTAGAAATCTATGGATGCACTTATGCACATAAGAGAGAAAAATTAAACAAATATGGACGACTTGCTCCGAAACACCACCGAGTGGGGAACACTTCTCAAAAATAACCTGCAGTTGTTTCCTTCAAAATTCCTACATGCTCGAAATGTACATACATCAAGGTATATTTGTAGAAAATTTCACAAAAAATATTCATTTTCCTGGAAGTTAAGAGGAATTTAAGTGGAATTTCCGAAAATTGTCCCCCACCCTCCTCCCAAAACACTTTCACTGAAAATTTTTCTATATTCGGAATCTAAATAATAAATAATATATGCATAGAAAATTTCATTAAAAAATATTCATTTTTCTGAAAGTTATGACCTTCCAAAGTCGGTGGGTACAACTCTGTAGTTATGCCACATTGATGAACATGAATGATTGTGTTTACTTGCACGTGTATGCGTTTGCGAGAGCTAGAGAGGAAGAGAGGAAGAGGGGGAGATAGAGAACGGGAGCAATGGGTATGTTGTTGTCACAGATTACGTATGTGTGGTCGTGTGTGTTTTTACGTATCAATGTTATGAAAAATAGGTAAAGAATACTGAGAAGAAAGTTTAATCTATGACGTTGTATGTATCACTTTCTCTCTCTGTTGAGCGCGTGTGTAAGAACGCTGTCCCAGGTAGAAGGGAAGAAATATAAAAGTTGCTAGAAACAACAGCCAAATCTCCCTTAAATCACACAAAGTAAATGGAATTTTAAAAATCTAATTACCGCACTGGAAAGTTCACATCAAGAAAATTCCATTGATGTAAAAAATTTTACAAAAAAGTGGAAAATGTGGATTTCTATAAACTTTTAAAAAGGCTTCACACAGACACACAACTTCAGCTTTATATATTAAGATAATAAGACTAATTGAGAAATAAGCATAACTATACATCAGAAATAACACAATGAAGCCAATTCATAAAATCCGTCATTCTTTTTTTATATATCATAGAACACTGTGCAAAAACAGTTAAGGAGATTTAATATGAGATTTACCAAAAGTTCTAAATTATCATAAGCTAACCGGAATATATTATAAGACTTAACATACATTTAATTAGGTAGATCAACTTACATGCAAAATGTAATTTTATACAAAGATTATAAAAGGTGAAAGAATAAGTTAAGTAAATAAAATAAAAGAGCTAACTTTAAACCTAAGAATAAATATGCTATTGAAAGGATGTACTAATAATACATCACAGGGATAAATGCATGGTATAATATAATATAAGAAAAAAAATTTGTTAAATAAAAATATTATTATCGATAAGGATTAAGATAAGAGATAAATAACAAACAGGTTTAAACCAAAGACTATTTTACATAATATATGTGGAATTAAGAACAAATATCTGATAAATTAATAATATATACGAAATTAAGAACCTATTTCAGGTAAATAAATATGTTAAGTAATATTAATAATAATATTAATAAGAAAGAGAGAAAGGTGACCCATAAATCCATGAATATAAATTAAATAGATAAATATATATATATATATTTACACACACACACACACACACACACACACGCATGCACACACAGACACACACCTGGTAAAGGTTAGATAAAATGGGTTGACTATAAATTTAGTTATGGGAAAAGGATAAATAAGTTAATAAAAGATATACATGAATATTAATGTAAAGCCAAAATATGTAGCCATATACAAAGTAGGGGTTAAATAAAATGGGTTGATTATAAAGAGGAGCATAATGTAGTATAGGGGAAAAGGTTAAATATATAGTCAAATGGGTTAGACATGAATGCAAATGAAATAAGATAAGTAAATTAAATAAATTAATATTATATCAGTATTTTGAGAATACAAATTTAGTCCTATGTATACAAGAGACATGGCGTTCATCTCTAAGGTTAAGAATAGGGTATTTTGCAGTGAGAAAAAAGAATTTTTCATTTAGGCATAAGTGACATTTACTCTTATTTATTTAATAAGAGGGTGTTGAGGTTAGTATTTCCCATTTTAAATCATACTGTATATTCTTATCTTTTAACTCCCAAATAAATTTACTCAGACCAGTGGAACCAGATCTACATCTATTTCTGAAAGAATAGATATGAGAGGCCAAACATTTCTTAATTTCATTCTGTGTCAAATCTATATAACAACTCTTCATTCCCTGTGCTGTTACTGTACATTGATATACTACGCTTTTAAGCTTACATGCATTTCTAAGTAAGCAGTTACTTTTATTTCTACAATCACAGCTATTAGATATATTATTGACTTTAGGGATATTAGGTAAATGGACAGTATTATGAGTAGATGTATTGTTCTGTAAACATGTGTTATTGGCATTGATATTAGCACTAGGATTATCAATAGTGGGATTAATAGTATTACAGATATTTACATTTCTGCTAGAATCCCCTCTATTTATATAGAATATGTCCAATTTCTTATTATTTATAGCAGAAATAATAGTAGCCAGATTATTGGTTAACTAAGTTTTAATATTGATAATTTTATAATATTTATTGTTATTGTTAAAATGCTTATCAATAATTGAAAGGATAGATTTTACCAGATTACTTTTAATTTGCAATGCAAAAGGTAGTATCAACCATATATTATTATTATTATTATTATTAAATGATTCAACATTTCCGAGTAGAGCAGGGGTATTGTAGGTTGTTTTATATCTATCAAATCTATTTTTGTTTCTGCTATTATTTTTATTTTTATTTTTAACTTTATGGTTGTTCACATATTCATTTATATTTTTGTCACTAATATTATTTTAAATTTTATAGCTATTATATCTGTTTTTGATGTTTCCCTTACTATTGTTAGTATCATTTATATGGAGTAAATATTTTATTTTATCCTCATAACCTGCATTAGCCATGGCTATATTATATTGGTCCTTACGTTTATTAAATATATCCTCATTAGATGAAAGGTAAAATAATCTACGGCTGATATTTTTAATTAAAGCATTTTCTACTGAGGTTGGGTGATTGCTTTGGGAGTGTATGTATTTAATGTTAGAATTAAGTTTTTTAAAAGGTTCATGGAGCCCTGTTACTAAATTAACATTTGCATCTAAGAAGTTTATAGAATTATACTCTCTTTTTATTGTGATGGTAAAGCCAAATCTCTTGAAGAATTTATATAGTTGTTTCTTAATTAGTTCCACGCGTCTATTGGAAAAGTTTTTATGATGAATAATGCATCATCTCTAATTAATCTGCCCCCAATATCAGGGAATTCATCATGTAGCATAGAAAGAAGATAAATTCCCACTAAGTCTGTTGAGCCAAGTCAGGGGACCCCATAGTTACATCAAAACTATCAGAGGTATCTTTTCTGGCCCATAGCTTATTATCAAATTCTGTAATTGATCTACATGCTATAAGTATTACATTTATTTCTTTCATTGTAATGTTTGTATATTTCCTTGCAAATAAGAGGGCGCTGTTTAATATAGTAGGGTTTATAGATGAATAGTAACTTTCGATATCAATTTGTAAAAGTCTATATTTGCATTTTTGTTGAATATTAGAAGACCAAGCTAATACATTCTGTGTATTTGACCATAATTCTAGGGCTATTTTATTTTTAAGTGTGGATATGTATTTATCTAAGATGATTTTACTAAGATTACCTAAATCTAATTTAGCTGGGCAAATAAGTCTAACCTTAGGATCAGTTAAGAAATTCTCTTTGTGGTCTTTAAGCATGATGCAGGAGCCTAACAGGTACAAAGGGCTCAGTTTTGTCTTGAATATTATAATCATACATAATTTTCCTAGCTTCTATGTTAATTAATCTAAGTGTATTTTTGCTTACAGCCTTATATTTTTTAATAATTTCTTTGTGTAGTAATTTGTGCTATGTTTCAGTACTTAGGTTGTATGTATTTCATGTTTTATCTGAGTGTACAAAAATTCTATCCTTAGATCTGAGTTCATGTATAAGGTTCTTGAGTTTTTGTTGGTGTCCATTATTCCTAAGAGGGTGTTTTTTAAACTTCAGGCTTTTAATGGTATTCCATAAGTGCTTCTCAAACGTACCCAAATAACTATTCGGTAGAGGAGTTTTCTTTGTTTTAAATATCATTGAAAGAGTTTCACTATTTGAGTTATTTTCAGAGTCTCGTATTTCCTGTTTTTTGTCAAAATAAAAAGTCTTCCATCTTTCATAGTGTGTGTGTGTGTGTGTGTGTGTGTGTGTGTGTGTGCGTGTGTGTGTGTGTGTGTGCGTGTGTGTATTTTATGAAGTTAATTGTTATGGGCGGATATAGCGTGATCATTGGTTTCAAACCTATAAAGCTCTTAGCAGTATATTATGTCCGACATCAACACAGCCTCCTGCCACCCATCTAACATATTCAAGAACCTAGAGAAGGGTGACAAGAAGATCTCAAACCTGTCCTCAAATCAAAAGATTTTTGATGCTCTGGCCCTTTATTACAACAAGATTCTGGCATTCAGTGGGGTTTAGGGACCGCATCTCCTATATGCCAGGCCTTGGCACCTGCAAAAGGAAACACTACCATAATGTTGTTTGGTTTGCCCCACCCTTCTCTGTCAATGTTAAAACTTGCATGAGAAGAATTTTCCTTAAATTGGTGGGCAAACACTTCACACAGTTACACAGATATGGATGTTTGTTTAATAGGCACAACTTAAGAAAATTTTAGGGAGCATCCCTAAGCCATGGGTAGAGGCAGGATGCTCATGTAAGGTATACAATGACTGCCCAGTGGGAGAAACTTGATGCAAAGCTGAAGAGGTTGTGTATGAGGCCGAGATGGTAGCTGACACTGGCAGCCAGAGTAACAGCCTGAGTAGCAATGATACATCTGCCAACAATAGCAGCAATGACAACAATAGCAGTAGTGATTGTGGTGGCAGCAGCAGCACATCAAGCAACAGAGACAACAATACCAACAGTTACAATGACAGCAGTAACACCAACATTGCAGCTGGTAATGGCTGTTATGCCAGCAACAATGGAACCACCAGAATCCCATCTAGGAATGTCATCACTAATAGCAACAACAACAAAGATAGACTCGGAGTAAACAAAAGTAACATTAGCAGTGGTAGCACATCCATGGTTCAACCAGGCTCCCATTTAAGCAGTGTCTGAACAACCACAAATCCTCTTTTAAGATACCAGAAAGGTGCAACATCATGTCACTGGCCAGCTATGTATGGTGCTTAAAAGAGGAAGGAACCCCATACATAATTAAATGGAAGCTCCTTGAACAACTGGGGACTTATATAAAGGGGAGAAAATGATGTAAGATTTGCTTGGCAGAGAAAGAATCCTAAAAAACTTGTTCAACCAGAGGACCTTTTTAAACTCCAAGAAAGAAGTATTTAGTCAATCAAAAACGTTTCCTACTACAAACTTGAAATTCCCCATTCATTGAATAGCCCCCTCCCCCCACAGCTTCTTCAAATATTACCATGGCCAGGGCCAGTGTAAGGGAAATAGCCCCATCCCACTTGCATCACCTCGCACACAGACAAATACATTTTGCTTACAAAACAAACTGACCATTACGTATTTCTTCCTCCAGCTGTAGAGAGGTCATGTGCCTTCAACTATTTGAGCCTGACAAGTGAAGCACTTTATAGGTGTGAAACCAATGTTCACTCAATGATCAGCCATAACAATTAACTTCCTAAAAAATATATTACTGCTCTAATGTTTTAGTGTGCTTCTTTTTTGCAGATACATGAACTACTGAAGGAAGACCCATACTCCACAGCAGAAGTGTTAAGATCAGTCCCCATGGTGGTGAGGAGTGACCTGCAAAAGTCCTGAGCTGTCGCCGCATAAAAAGCACTCATGAGGGTATCATATAAAAGCATTTGTGCAGCACCACATAAAAGCATCTGTGTGGTACCATGTAAAAGCACCCAGCACACTCTGTAAAGTGGTTGGCATTAGGAAGAGCATCCAGCTATAGAAACCATGCCAAATCAGACTGGAATCTGGTGCAGCTCCCTAGCTTGCCAATCTGGTCAAACCATCCAAACCATACCAGCATGGACAACAGACATTAAATGATGATGACGATATGCACATATACATAGAAAGAGGAGTGTGTGAAGGAAAGAGAAAGACAGACAGAGCTTGTAGGCAGTGTGATGCAAAAGGTGTTTTTTACTTTTTCGATGGTAGTTTTGAAGTTGTGGTGGTGGTAGTTAAAAGTTTCCTGGATAGTAATAGTATTGTAGTATTTGCCTGAATATATACACTGTGATATTGATTTACCTTCATGTGCAAAGAATCAAAGACTTTCTTCAAAATTGTCATTGTATCTAAAGATCCAATGAGTCCAACAAAATCCAAAGATTCAGATGTTTCCTGTGTTGATGGTTTACTCAAATCCTGCCAAAGAAATAGAGTGTATAACACTGAAGTGTCTGAGACAGCTCAAGTTAAGGAGAGTTTGACAAGAAAAATAGAAACAAATAATCTTTATTTTGGTGTGCTATAAAGTAGAGGTAAGTACTTCATGTGGTGAGTCTAAATTGTACTCTTAGAAAAGTTATAAATGCCAAACATTTAATTCTCATCTCACTTGACATCAATGCTGTAATCATCCATTTATACATACACTTGATTAGATTAAAGAGAAACGACTTTGTAGATATGGAGTTGAGCAAGCAGGTCAATGTCTTTTGTTCATACTCACTCCAGACTGTCTATTGTGTCTTAATTCTATGTATCTCAATTTACTCAGATCATCAAAGAATGTTAAAATGTTACCTAGATAGTCCACTGTCTTAACAAAAGAGAAACCAACTCTTCATTTGCCTAACACTATAGAACCAGGTCTAAAAATAGACCTTTAAAATCCTTTCAATATTCAGGAGGAAATTTACTGCATTTTACTTACAATAGATTAGGTGTGGTCAAGCAGAATATTGAGACACTTAACAGTTTGAACATATGGATTTCCTCAAGGTGTAAGGGAGTGAGAGCCTAATGAAAACATTGTATGTATATCAGTGGAGAGTAAGAGAATGAAAGTAAGATAGAACTTGAAAGAGAGAATCAGGGCTTAAAAAGAAAAAGTGTTCTTCACATGGATAGCTTGTATTTATGTGATGAGGATAATATATATAGTTTCTTTCAGTTTTTGTTGTAATAATGTCACATTCAAAATATTATAAACAAACATATGGAAAATTGTGTACATACTAATTACTTGTAGGGACACCATATTTTCTAATACAACCATAGTATACTACAAGGTATATTAAACGTTTTTTATAAGTCGATATTGTGTTCTACTGTGTTAGCAGTGTTATTACATCACTTCTTAAGATTATTTCTACAGATTTCCTATAGAAATTATAGCTAGCAGTGATTTGTAACCACATTCCAAAGATGTCTAATGTAAACAACAATGCAATTAAAGATGGAAAACTAGGTAATGGGTGTATATGCCATATTTCAGAAGTTATTGCATCTTCTTCAGCACCACATCCAACCCATTAACCATCCACGAACACATTGCTTAAATAGCCACTAAATATCATGGTGAAACAGGATTGGATGTACCAATTTTATATATTAAGTACATTTCTGGCATCTAGTACATACATATCAATTACTTGTTGGGATACCATATTCTGTTATGCAACCATAATATACTATAAGGTATATTAAATGTCTTTTTATAAGTCAATACTGTGTCCTACTGTGTTAGTCATGCCATTAAATCACAAGTTGAGATTATCTTTACAGACTTTCTGTAGAAATTATAACCAGTACGATGTTTTATATCTGAATAAATCTTCAGTAAACAACAACGTAATCGAAGATGGAAAAATAGGTAATGGGTTTATATGCATAATTAATATGCATGTACCAGCTGCCAGGAATGTGTTTAATATGTAAAATTGGTATATCCAATAATGTTACACTGCTACATTTAATGGCTATTTAAGTGATGTGCTCATGGATGGTTAATGAGTTGGATGTGGTGCTGAAGAAGGAGCAAGAACTCCTGAAATATGCATATATGCCCATTACCTATTTTTCCATCTTCGATTACATTGTTGTTTACATTAGACATATTCAGATACAAAGCATTGTAACATATCAGTACTGGCTATAATTCCTATGGAAAATCTGTGGAGATAACCTGTAATTATGTATACATATTGTGTTGGAGTAACACACTTAATGAACATTAAAAAGCTAATTAGAAATAAATATGCAGTGAAAAAAGACAACATTAACTCAACGACTAAAATTATTTAATTAGCCTTACATATATGAGAGACAGCTCTAGACATCTTTTGTTCTTATTAGATTGCTTCAACAAAGCACAGACTTCCTCATATAATTAGTTTCAATTTTTTTCTATAAAATATGCTCATTTTCTATATCATCTCCTATACAACACTGTACATCTATTTATTAATTCTCAGCTTAACAAGTCTGTGCTTTGCTGAGAAGGTTTCATAAAACTGAAATAAGGCCAGAGTTGTCTGCCATATTTATCAGAATAATTTTAATTATATCAGTCATTAACTAAAACTGTCTTTCCTCAATGCATAATTATTTCAGGTTAGCTTTTGAATGCATTAAATACGTTAACACTACTTTAACAGGTGGTGGCATAATTTCTCTGAATGATTTATTCTCTAGGAGATACAATTTGCAGTTATTCAGGTAAAGATTAAAAATGAAGACTCATCCCACTACCAAAAAAACATATTTCCAAAATAATGAAGCTAATCAATACAGTTGTTGCTTATTCCTTGCTTTAATTGGATTGAATAAATTTTTCTCTGGATGATGTTACATCAACTTATCATTATCATACATGAGAAACTCTGCAAATTTGGTGGCTACTCCAACAACAAGGTGTCAAGTTGTGTGTAGAAATATCATGCCCTACCAAATACACAACATAGCATACAGAGCAAGTGAACTCATCTATCTATAATATTGTTTACTAAATTTATAACAAAACATTGCTGAGATACAGTAGATCGCTCCATACCGCAAGGTTTTACTTGATAAGAGCAAGCAGACCTTGTATTTATTTAGATATAAGTTTGTTCTTTGGCCCTATGTGAGCCCTAAGACCATCCTTTCTTTTTTGTCAAATCTAATGTAAACAGAATAACACTATCCAATATGTTCACCCAGTTTTAAAACAGGAGGATTTAATTCAAAATTTGGCAGATTGAGCAACATTATAGTGTCTACCTTACAGTCTTGTTAGTGGATGTGTGTAAATGAATGGAGCATGTATCAATTGTTGATGCTTGTATTGCTGAAGTCACATACATGTTAAACTCCAGAAATAACAAAATAAAGTACCAACCGGATCTTTGGTGCTTTCCTTTTTCATTTGAGCCTTCTTTACTTGAGATGCATGGGCTTTATTGACAATATTGGTAATTGACACTGTCAAAAGAAAATGCAAAAATCATCATCATTGTTATCAACACCACCACCAGTCATCATCATCATCATCATTGCTGTCATCATTGTCATTAACACCATCACTACCACTACTGTCATCATTGTCCACTCATTGTCATCATCATTATCCACTCATTGTCAACATCTTTATTCAGTCAGGAACACAATAAATCAAGATTTAAAACAACATTCTCACCTTTCTTAGGTATACTTTCTTGCAGAAAACTGAGAATATCATCTACATCTTCTTCAACGGCATCAATTTTTACTTTAATCCTTTCAAATTGGTCATCCAAATTAGGTAAGGACAGTTAAAGAAATAAAAAACAGAATTCACAACAATATTTTGTCAATGAAGTAGTTAAAGAGTGCTGATGAGTAGGTGTCTTACAGTTTCCTTATAATTACATAGTGTTATTATCGTTACACTATGTTCATAATCAACAAAATAAGTAATATATGTATATATCAGAGTCAGTTTAATCAATTATATTTTAAGTTAATATTAACATAGTTAAAGCAAGGAACATTAAAAAGATAATTACAAATAATCATGTGATGGGGTAAAAAAAAATAGCAGTTAATGAATAATATTTCTTTGATTACTTTGAGAAGAGTTGACAACTCTAGACATGTTTCAGTAATATTGCAATCTCATCTAAAGAATAAATCACTAAGGGATTTATATTTTAAACAATGTAAAGTTGAATTGGGGTTTATTTAACGCAGGGAAAATTAGAAAGCTATAAGTATTCCACTGAAACATACAAAAGGAAATTGCTCTCAGCATTATTAGTAACAAAGGGGTTTTTCCTTTGCACAAAAAGCACATTATATGAAGTATGTAGTTTGAAATTGATTGAACTGAGAGACCTCCATAAACCAAAACCCACAGACAGAAGGAGATTCTGATAAGGAAATTCATTTTAGAAACAAAATTCAAGTAAAAAGCTTATGGGTTTTATTGATTCAAAATCAAATGCTTTTTACTGAATTTGCATTCAAATTTAATTTAACTTTTATAAATATGGTTTTCAGTTTTGATCCACAATATTTTTGCTTATGAAAGCCAAAATTTTTATCAGTTTCCAACCCCAAATTAGTAAACACAACAGCCAGATTTATAGGGGAGCAAAAAGGCCACTTCCTCAGGACCCCTTGCCAGATGGAGTATATTTATCTCATACACTCAAACATCTACATTTCTGTGTATGTGCAAATATTTATATCCATGTTTCTCTGCATATGAATGTATATGTGTGCCTGTATCTTTTATCCTTTAAATATTTTAGTCATTAAACTGCAGTCACACCTGCACCTGTGTGTGTGTGCGCATGTGCATCTGTGTTAGTGTGGTGTATTTTGTGTGTACAGTTAGGTGTACAACTGTTACTGTTGATTTTAGAGCTCTACATATATTTCATCATCCAGTCTGCTTCCATTATAGTGCTTATATTATTACTATATACAGAAGGCAAAAGTTTATATCATAATGTGTATGTATGCATGTGTGTATGTGTATGTATATATATTTACATTTTTAGCTAAGGGTGTTATATTGCAAGGACAACCACACACACACACACAAACACTAGAGCTCTCCCGTTCTTCCTCTTGCTTGTTCTCTTCTCTTATTCTCTCCTTCTCACTGTGACTTAAACTATTTCTCAGCTTCTGGTTCTACTATATCCCTCCAGCTGCTTTTTTATTCAAAGCCTGCAATGTAAATAACTGTTGTAAAATCATCATCATATCTAATTCTTTTTCTCTCAAAACTCTTATTTCTTTTACTTCTCTTTTATAAAGGTTATAACCTGAAACATTAGTTCCTCTTCTATACCTTTCAGTTACCATATTTATTTTTATTGTACACATTGTTTGATTAGTATTGATTTTGATTTGTTTCATATATCTATACCTCTTCTACCATAAAGTTTACTCATCAAACTTCATATTTGCTTCTCTCCTCCTTAAAACGCAATCATTTTTGTTTTATTTATTTTTTCATGTTTATATCTTTATACCTTACTGAATGGATCATTGCTACTTTGTGGATTGACCATAACAACAACTATCATAGTGTCTCTGTTCATATCATATCATATGTATGTATGTATGTATGTATGTATGTATGTATGTATGTATGTATGTATGTATGTATGCATGCATGTATGTATGTATGTCAGCATCCCACCACATTACAGCTGCCTCAGGTTATGGGATTTCATACTTAAAGTAAATTGTAGAGTATGACCACAAATTGAAGGATATGATCTGTAATTTTGCCCTTACAGAAGCTCAGATAAATTTGACAAATTAAAAACTAAACTTTCTTCTGAGCCAAAGACCTCTTCTCAGAGTTTTAGCTAACATCAAAGTATAGTTAACAATTAGAATAACTATATAATAAAATATTGTATGTCCACATATCTATCATGATTGATACATATTTGTGCATAGAATAATATTTGATTTTGGTAAAGTCAAGTATCAAATACTCTGAGTTTCAGCTGTCGTTGCTTAAGATCTTAAGTTATGACTTTCCTAGAGTCATAACTCTAGGAAAATCTCTTTCATGGTATTAAGGATTCTTTATTTCCAACAGTCCACACTAAACAAATACATGTATATTTATGTATGTTTGTGTTTTTGTATAATACCTTGGGTCACAGTGGGTATATATGCATGTAAGTACATGCATATGTGTGGTATGTAAGTGTGCATACGTGTGTATGTGTGTAGGTATGTGAATCAATCTTCACTACCACCATTATCTACCACCAACACCAGAACCAATACAGCTAGTGCCATAAACAACCCAACAACTGCAACAAGATAAACAACTCCATCTAAAATGAAATACAATGATGAGTTAATGTGTTACCCTAGATCTAAACTAAATAAGTATTAACTCCAGACTAAACAGCAACAATAATACAATTAACAAGAACAATACTTGCCCCAAACACCCACCCTCTACCTATTATCACTATCACCAAAGCAATCACTGCCACCACCACACTACTATCTACCTACCAACTTTTGAATAACCAACTATAGTTGGTTATTCAATAATAGTACCAACATGATGGAAATGTCATTAAAAAAATAAGTTGTATGAAAACACGATGGTGTTAGTGCATGTGTGAGAGAGAGAGTGAGAGAGTGTGTGAGAGAGTGAAAGAGAGAGAGAGAGAAAGAGAGAGAGAGAGAGAGAGAGAGAGAGAGAGAGAGAGAAGCAAGCTTTTATGGCTTAAGTCATGGCTCTAAGAGGAAAAATGCTCATGAAACTGGTAACCCTTCAACTAACTACAGTTAGTTGGAAGGTTACCAGTTTCATGAGCATTTTGCCTCTTATATAATGCTTCCTCACACCTCACTCCTCCGCATTTTCATTTTCATTCTTACAACCATATATGTATAAGACAAGTT